>NW_027655907.1:2500-100000 GCF_964235325.1 Thermobia domestica
CAACCTTCCCCAACACTCAAGCGGCATATCGCTGCCTATATGTAAAAAGCTCCACTGCTTGCAATGTCTAGCTTTGCTATACGCGGCAATCTGCCGCGCCGCTTTCTAGTAGGGAGAGGCGGCTGTTTTTCCTCGCCGCGAAAATTTGCGGCGATCGCCGCGCATATATGAGAAGCTCCATTGCTTGCAATGTCTTTCTACCCTGCGCGGCAATTCGTCGCCACCGCGCGTGGCAGTTCGCCGCCAAATGAGGAAGGGCTGTTACGCGGAAAGATGATGTTGACAATAAAACGAAAAGTGATTTAGTATAAATAAAAATGAAAATATTGGAAGGAGGTTTGTATATACAAACATGCAAACATTAAGAGAAACCGCCACTGGCGTATTGTATCACTACTATTGTGCATAGAGACATGAAGTAAAAAGTATTTTGTTGTTTAGGGTCTCTACTTTAATTTTTTGTGGCATTCATATTTTTCTCAAATTCAGGCTGGCCACAGGGGCAAAAGCCGAAAATTCTACAAGAAAGGAGAAGTTTGGGGGGAACTACCCCCAAAACACCCCCGTTTCCAATTTGGTTTGTAAATAATTTTATTTGAAATGTAGCTACAACCTTCCCAATGCGAAATCTCTTTGGTTTAGATGTTAGGATGAAATAGTATTATTACTAATACTAATACTAATACTATTATTAGTATAAATTTTTATTACTGTGTGTGAAGAGATATTCGACACCCAAATGAATTAAAAACTCCGTTTCCCAAACGGCCAGTCGTATGTCACATCTGGCCTTCTGCATACGCCAATATAATGGCTTACGGTATCAAATGACTTACTATTTTGTCAATGTAGTGGCTTGCGTTATCAGGACGGTTGGAGCCAAGCTCCTTTTTACTTGACTTAAAACGTCCGTTTGCCCGGATATTCCTCCGAGGTGCCTGAACAGTTGTTCACCAAATTTGACATTGTGATTCGAGAGCGTGCGCTCAATGTCGTAAGGGGTCGCATGTTCCGATTATACCATTGAGGAATAATCACCGAAAAACGGGATGCCCATACACTTAACCTTGGAAAGGCATTTGGCGCGCGAATTCTCATTGTAAAGTGTGGAAAATAGAATTTTCAGCATTAGAAATAGGGCGAAGTATTTTCGTTTTGTTCTGCGAATACAATTTGCAAAGCTATTACAGTATATTTTTACTGATATGCTTAATCGATATATATATATAATCAATAATGATCGATCGCTTCGCTCCAAATTTGTAATTATTGTATACCTAGTTTACTACACGCTTTATAGATCTAGAACTGTCAATTTTTTCTTCTTTTCTATAGACATTAAAGAGTGGAGAAGAAAAACAGTAGTGAACTGATTCCGTCAGCTTTCCTAATGCATTGTCTACCATTTCTGGCACATTCTTGTAATTTTTGCCTATGGCTAAAGAAGTGTTCCCACAGCAGGGATCACCGCAGCTGTTGATTGAGAAGATTTGGCTATCTTGAATTTATGACCTTTGTTATTGTAGACAATAAGTGGGCGGCATTCATTTATACTCTTCCCGACAAAAACTTCAAAAGCATTAAATATTCCGCTCTTGTATTACTTTTATACAAATTGCTTCGAATAGCTTCCCTACCTGTCTCTTTGAGTAGCCGACTTAAGGTCAGTAACCTAAAAGTAGGCACTGAGTGTTTTGGGGCTGTTTCTTCAAGTTACCAAATAATAATAATAATAATAATAATAATAATAATAATAATAATAATAATAATAATAATAATAATAATAATAATAATAGTAGTAGTAGTAGTAGTAGTAGTAGTAGTAGTAGTAGTAGTAGTCAGGTAAAAATAAACGTTACGCTAGATCAGTGATGTCCAATTTATGGGGCCAGACCAAAATAATAACCATACGTGGGGGCAGTGGCGTAACTAAAGGTTTGGGGCCTACCCGCAGACAGCGTGGAGTGGGGCCCTTTATCTACGTCCAACTTCACGATTTGGGGGCCCCTGATGCCTTGAGGCCCCCCCACAATGCGGGGTCTGCGGGTTCCTTATTTACGCCCCTGCGTGGGAGCCATTCTTATTTCCCTGCCTCTTCCCCTCCACTTGAGACTACGGGTCGCTGAATATGCTAAGATCATACATTTTCCTTTAATTCTATTCTGAGTATCCTTTGTTGTCTTTACTGTGTGGTTATGCGAAAATTTCAAATTACCATATGATATTACATATTTTCTAGAAATCAAGCCGGAACTAACGGCCTAATCTTGCATAATAGAATTTCAGCAAATAAGTTAAATATGTTGTATTCTTCTTCTTCTTCTTCTTTTTAATCATTTGTATCGAAATGTGCTTTTTGTGGATGAAAATAGAGATCATTATAAAGGAAAATGGATGTTCTTTTTTCTTTTTATTGCAAACCAGTGTTGCCAATTTGGGGGAAAAGTCGCTAAATATAGGGGATTCGCCTTCCAGGATAGTGACAACAAATAATTTTTCCGATTGGCGACTCCTTTGGTGATTTTGGAATGACGATTTGGCGACTTACAAATCTAGCGACTTTTGTGCTGCTAACCTGTCCTAAAATAAGTATTATTAGTTCGAATCAGTTCAGATATATGTTTATTTTCCTTTTGCTTATTTGAATCAGTGCAGATGTTGACGAACTGGGAAAGTACATAACACTTATCTCTATATTTCCGCTTTGATTAGTGTTATCTCTTACCTTGTAACGGGGACCAACTCCAGCTTTTAATGTCCTTTAGTTTACAGAGCTTCCATTTACAGGCACAAATAATACATTACCGTTAGCAAGCAGATTATCTGTAGGGGGGTGAGTAGAAGTGAAGTATATAAGATTTTTTTTCTAGACATTTAATTTTGTTCGTTTTTCTAAACTCATTTTTGATTTCGTTGAAGCAAAATTGATCATAAAGTTAAAAATATACAAAAGTGAAATTATTGTTAGTTATATATGACTCTTTCATATACATTCTTGTAGCGTAGATAGTACTATGGCTTGAATTGATCAGGTGTATATATATATATATATATATATATATATATATATATATATATATATATATATATATATATATATATATATATATATGTGTGTGTGTGTGTGTGTGTGTGTGTGTGTGTGTGTGTGTTGGTGTGTGTGAAAGAGGGAAAATTCCACAAAAAAATTTTAGCGACTTTTTGTATTAACTTGTTGGCAACACTGTTGCAGACCACTAGTTCAGTCGATTTCCTACCGCACTCGACTTTGGAATGGTCCCTGGTTGCATTCCCAATGATGTTACTGAAATGTTCCAGTGTTCACTCAGAATCATGAAGCAATTGGGGAGCTGCCTGAATTAAAAGCTAGCAAACTACTGCCCAGAAATCTAGATATAAATAATGCTGCCCGTGAACTGATGTGTCAAACAGTTGAACGTGTACTATCTGACTAGTCATAGCTCTTGATGGGAGTTCAGCATTTATTTCATACCATCATTTAATTTTATCACTATTTGAATACAATGTAAAAAGTAAAAAAAAAAAAAAAAAAAAAAAAAAAAAAAACTGAAAGCAATGTAATTTCATTATGCACGAGTGCCGCGAAAAAATTTTGTAATCCTGCTGCAGCCGCGCTCAAGCTCAAGTATTTTTCATAAGTAGTCGCTGCGGACTGACGCTCCGCATTCAAATAAGTACTGTATGTTTTAAAGCAAAACTAATAAATAAATAAATAAATAAATTGTAAGAATCAATATTTCCAACAATAGTGCACCTTTCGAAGTGCAACTCTACTCTGATAAGCAGAAGACGATTGCTGTACGATATGGAAAACGGGAATTGAGAAGAGTGGCTTCTATTTCAAGTGTGCCCTTTGTGGCGCTGCTGTCCATGTGTGATTTCCCGTCGAAAAGAGGAGAGACAAGTTGCTGCGGCCGAGATCTTTCAACTGTTGGATGCGAAAGCGTTGCTACAATGAATTATTTCACGGACTTCGGTGTTCTTTATCTTGTTATTCTAAGTAGCCTACGATCTTCACTTGTCAAGACCAAACGATTGAATGACAAATTGGAAACACAGTTAAGGTCATTCACTTCCTTCACCTAAGAAAAGGGAGGGTTTCCTCCGTCAGAAGGTGGCGGGGGTTGGGCCGAAGTATGTTTCGCATATTTTCCGGGGACACACCTGAAATAGAGAGGCTCTAGTAAATTATATTCATTATTCACTGCGGAGTGAGACGAAAGTCCGCGGGCGACCACTGGACGGTTAAATTACGATCCTTAAAAATAAATAAATAAATCATCCAAGCCAACAACCCGTAAAATACAATAGGCCCTATAAGTGTGGAGGTCGAAAATTACTGACAGGTTTATTGTGCATCGTAATCCGATAGGCCTTCTCTTAATTTGTGGATGAGTGGCAGGCTCTTGCTATTTTGTTTTGGTCATGACTTGCACATTCTGATTACTGGTCTTGACGACCCGAGCAATACAAACAATAAAACATAGTATTTTATGCTGAAATATTGTATTTGTGTGTGTGCGTGTGTGTTTGCATCTCATTTTAATTTTTTGGAGGGGTATCCGCAATTTTCGCTATCCACAGTGTCCTTGCCACCCAATTCCGCGGGTAATTGTGGCCTTACTATAAATGCAAAAATGCTACATGGTGCACTTCCACAATATGCTACTTATCAGCCCCTTTATATTTTTCTGCTGACGCTACTGATGTGTTAAGGCATTCTACTACATGGCACTGACGTCAGCCCTAGACTTAGTAACTGTAGGATTTCTGAGTGAGCATTTACTGATAAGATATGCAAACTACAAACTGGTTGTTTTATGAGCAGTAAATCCGCCATACCAACTCTTCAGCGTCTAGCCAGAGAATATACAGTCAAACCTCACAAAGATAAAGAAAATTTAGTATACATCGTAGGTATACATTTTACAGATATTTTGGGAGTGCGGTGGCTCAGTGGTAGAGCGTTCACCTCCGGTTCTTGGGGTCCCTGGTTCGATCCCAGCTCGCACCGTATGGATTTTGTGGTGAGCAAACACCGTGTTCGTGGATTTTTTGGGGTTCTCCCGTTTCCTCCCACTTTCTTCATTCTACCATTTCATTCATTCTACCGCGACCCAATTTTTAATACAAGATAAAACACCAAACTAATTAGTATTTGATTGCCAAATAATTTGAGAGTGGCATGCTTGACATATTCTTATAGTCATAATAACTGCAAATCAAAATGTTTTAAGAATTATATCGGGATATGCATATGTGTAGAATGAATCAACAGTCTGCTGCTTTAGAATAGAATATTTAATTATGACAAACGGTCAAGCTGTTGTCTCGAGTTATACGGACGTTTTGCTAATCTCTTAAGTCGATGTAAGTTAAATGAGAACACAACAGAAAAGCTGGAACTAAAATTTAACTTTGCGGGCTCTTTTGGCCTCGAAAGATGGTTTGAAGTTAACTCTAATGCTCTATGGATATGATCCTAAGGTTGGTGAGTCCTTGTTGTCCTGTTAAGTTTCTAAGGTAATTTGTTATTATCTTTAGTTTGGTAAAACTCTTTTCCTTGTCTCATAGTGAAAATAAATATTTGACTAGTTTTGCGCCCCCTAATTCGGCGCCCGAGGCAAAACCCCGTTTGCTTATGCTTGGTTAGGTCTCTGCAAATGTTGCTGTAAAGTTAAGTCTAAGGAAAACACCTAGTTTGCACCTCATTTCTTTGAAATTTGATATTACTCACAATCAAATCGTGAATTTTCAAAAAAATAATTAATTGTAGTAGTAATAATTTATGCTTTTCATATGAATATGACATGATATAAGCTTTCTTGTGTGTAACTGAATGCATACCCAGTGGCGTCGGAAGTATTTTTCAGCTGGGGGGGCAAACTGCTGTCTTGAAAATAGACACGGCAATGTAACATAGGTAAGAAAATACGAATATATGTTTTAATGTAACAATAATTTGATTTGATTGCTTAATAATAATAATAATAATAATAATAATAATAATAATAATAATAATAATAATAATAATAATAATAATAATATAATGAAGCTGTAAACAGTTTCGTGAGAGTGAAATTTACATATATTAGAGGCATCTTAGTTTACATCTTTAGATTAATTAATCCCGTGTCAGTTTTTGCTGGATTTTGATGTGGTGCAGAAATTTTCAACCACTGAAATCAGAATTAAAAACATATAAAATTGTAAAATTTCTACTGCTCGCAATGACTGTTTGTAAAAGAAATTTTACCATTTTATATACTGGTACATATTTTTAACTGTATTGGACATGGTCACCCGGACACTATTAAAGAATCTTAAAGCTACTTAAATCACTTGGAAACGAGGAAATTAAAATTATATTTTTAAAAATCCAGTTCTGGTGTTGCAGTACACTGTAATATTAGAAATTGCTATTTAGAACTACAAACTTTGTAGCACTTTGTAGTAGAAAGTAACTTGTACATTATAAAGCAGGCTACATAATTAAGTAAAAAATAAGAAAATATATTTGTTTTCTACCTACTTGACTTCGAACCAGAAATGGATAAATGGAATTTTGACTAAAGACTTCATAAAATTTATATAGAAAATTCAATTACACCAATTATCCAGAGTTATTTGTATTTTTTACTACACTTACTTCAGTATATCTAGTTTGTTATTATATTCACCTGTCTTCCTAATCTCATTTTATTCACTTCACTTCACACTAATAAAGTACGACACAATTAATAAGAAATAATTCAAGTTTATATTGAATTTTAAGTGCTTTTGTAATTTAAATAATTGGTTATAATTAGTGCTGTCGAAATCGGTTTTTGAAAAAACCGAAAACCGGTTTTTGAAAAAAGTGAAATTTCATAAAACCGAAATGTCGGTTTTGAAAACCGCTTTTGCGGTTTCGGTTTTGAAAACCGCATTTGCGGTTTCGGTTTTTGAAAACCGCATTTGCGGTTTCGGTTTTGAAAACCGCATTTGCGGTTTCGGTTTTAAAAACCGCATTTGCGGTTTCGGTTTTTGAAAACCGCTTTTTCGGTTTCGGTTTTGAAAACCGCATTTGCGGTTTCGGTTTTGAAAACCGTTTTTGCGGTTTCGGTTTTGAAAACCGCATTTGCGGTTTCGGTTTTGAAAACCGTTTTTGCGGTTTCGGTTTTGAAAACCGTTTTTGCGGTTTCGGTTTTGAAACCGCACTTGCGGTTTTCGGTTTTCAGAAAACCGGTTTTCTCAAAAAACGAAAATGCAAAAGTCACAAAAATTCGACAGCACTAATGTCAAGTAACGACGAGAAAACAGCAAAGAATCTTTCCCATCTTCGACTCTCAGTTGCCAGATGGAGGAAAAAAATGCTCAAAATTTGCAGAGGGGAAAGAAGATATTTTTTCTTAAAATGTCTTAATGTGTAGGGAAATTCTTGTTTAGTATACTTTTACAATTGGCAGAGTAAAAAAAAAATAAGTTGCAGTTTCTCACAAAGAGGCACGGCTATCGTTATTGGGAAGTAAAATGATATACGTAGAATAAAATATGATCGGTGTTCCCTTCACGTATGAACTATTGCAGGTGTCTGGGACTTGCGATAAGAAAGCAGTCAACACATACAAAACCACAACATTCTCATTTATCGGAGTGGCAACAAATCAACAATAAAATTGTGTATTGCGATCTATTTTTTCTTTTCTTTTTTTTAAGAAAGGGAGGTGGTGTTTTTTTGTTAACATAAGAAAGAGTGGCAGTACTGTTTAAAAACAAGGTGAAAGAGTAATGATAATATAAAAGATCTTAATCACGAAAAACCACCCGCATTTTGGGATTGAAGAAAAATCTAAGACGATTCAATGGATAAAGTCTTGGCATATTCAACGTAAACCGCTACAACTCTGACAATCTTAACCGCTACACCTCTGATTTTTATATATTTCGTAAACTAGATCACAAGGAACACGAATCTGAAGGATTTTTGACAATCCGACTTCCGGAACTCGAGATATTAAAACTTTAAGTTTAATATAGATATATTCTCTATACGAAAAATATTATGTCCTGTGAGATATATAAAGGTAACCAAGAAAGTTCTGTCGCTTTTTGTGGAGTCTGTGTTCAATTGATCCTCACACCGTGAGTTGAATGCGAATGGAGAAAAAGCGAAGGTCAGATGTTGGTGTGGGTATATCCAACACTCTACCTGCTTGTGGCAGTTCAGTTACAACGTGAACTTGTGTAAGGACAGAGTGAATATGGAACCTCCACAGAGCGTCATAAGGGCGTGTATGCTGTACGAGTTCAAACTTGGGTCAAACGCCACTGCAGCGGGGCGGAAGATATCTCAGGCCTTTCGTGAGGGTGTCGTGATTACGCAGACAGTGCAAGGGTGATTTAGAAAGTTTAAGGACGCTGACAAAATACTCACGAAAGACGCACCACGTGCCGGAAGACCAACACATGTACAAAATGAAAATCTTCAGGTAGCAATTGAGGCGAACAGCGGAGGGACCTGTGAGAAACTGGGGCTAACATTCAATGTGAGTGGAGAAACCATCCGGCAGCACCTCCATCAACTTGGGAAGCAGTACAATTTGAGTCTATTGGTCCCACATGAATTAACTCTGGGCCAGAAGGCTACGCGAGCAGACACCTGTGTTTCTTTGCTGTCTCGTCTGAGAAAGGAGCCATTTCTGGACAGGATGTTGACATGTGATGAGAAACTCCATGGCGTCGTCATCATTGGTTAAAATCCCATAAACTGGTTCCAAAACAGCTGAAACCAGTAATGCAGCAGAAAGTCCTGCTGTGTGTTTGGTGGACTGCTCGTGACATCGTGCATCGGGAACTGTTACCGGCTAGTCAGAGCAGAACATTAATGCAACTGTTTACTGTCAGCAGTTGAGCCGTGCTCAAGAAAAACTCAAAACCCTGGAGCCAGCACTTCTCAATCGCTAAGGGGTTTTCTCGTTACGGGACAACGCTAAGCCCCACATGGCTAGATTGATCCGGGACACCATCCTACGCCTTGGATGGGAAACACTATTGCAACCGCCATACTCCCCGGACATTGCACCGTCCGAATATCGCCTGTTCCATTCCTTGGACACTCACATTAGAGAACTCCAGTTAAACTCCGTAGTAAAAGTGCAAAATACACTTGATACCTTCTTCGCTTCACGGTAAACCAAGTTCTACCGCGATGGAATCCATGCCCAACCCGAACGTTGGGAGAAGGTCGTTGATACTGATGGGTACTATTTTTGTTCTTCCAGGTACGTCTTAGGCAGGGATGTAGCCACGGAGGGCCCATCGGGGCCAGCCCCCCCCCCCCAAATGATTTCCTAGCACTCCTAATGGCCAGATGTTAAAACATCATCGTGAGATTACTTCGCTTCAGTCATTTAAAAATAACAAAGTTTACATATAATTAATAATTTACGGTAAAATAGTATGGAAAAATAGTATTTTACCATACCGATCACAAAATAGTATGGTATTTCTTCCTTATAGCCATCCGAAAATAGTATGGTATACTTTTTGTGACAGCAGATTACACAATTTACGGCGATTTGTATTTGACAGTTTGAAGACAAACGTTTTGACAAGGTACTATAAATTCTATCATAAAACAATGGTACTAAATCGTAAGTACATTATATTATTTATATGCTGTAATTAGTGTTTTAAGAAAACTTTTTATCAGACAGAAAATTTGGTGAAAAGCAACGTTTTTATTCAGTTTTTCAGTTTGGAATTCATTCGCTTTTTTAAATGCTATTTCGTAAAACAGTAAGTGAGATATAGCTGTTAATAAAATAATTATGTCTTTTTCGTCACGAATAATAAATAACATTTTTGTCAGAAAATCTTAAATAAATTAAGTGCAATTTCAAAGAAAATCAGTCTTATGTATAAAAGTAAACAAGAAAGTTCTGTCGCTTTTTGTGGAGGTTTGCGATAATTGGCCCTCACTGGCGGCAGGGTTTCATCGAGTCGAAACATATATCTCGTGTCGGGGTGTTGAAGTTACCACCGCGTAGCAGCGACCAGCGAGAACTTTGTTTTGGTCCGCACTTCTTAGATTCTTTGCGGAGAATCTTGAAGGAGCCAACACGAACTATCGCCAGTCATGTGCATGCGGTTATTATTATATATTATTTTTTCCTTGAGAATTGTTCCTAAAGTGAGCTCCGGGGGTCAAGAATAACCTCTGCCTCAACATCATGAAGTGAAAAATCTTGAGATAAGTGCGATAATTGCATGAATTTAGATGGCAACTGTCGTTGATCATTAGAAAGTGAGTATGGAAGAACTATGAAATAAAGTAAATAGACACGCGTGATTTTGTTACAAAATTACACACATTTTATCTAATTCCAAACAATTATCGTCGAATATACACGGTTAAAACGGGGGGATCCACTACGTAGTTTGTATCAGTGTCAACAGAGGTCACCTGCGTAGGTCGCTTCAAGCGCTTTTGTAGTGAGCTCAGTTGGAACTAGCTTCTCAATGTAAAGTAAGGTGTTTCCATCCCAACATACCAAATGGTTTCGTTTCGTTTCAGGAAAATACAGGGTAAATCAACCTGAAATTGGCACAGACCAGTTTTTTTTTTTTCACTTTGTAGATTTTTTTTCAGATTTATTATATTAACTGGCAACATCGGCGTTATCTACTTTTTCCCCTGTCTTTCGTCGATGACATTTTCAAGTGGCGTCTGTTTATTTTTATTTTTTTAATTTATTGTAAAAAATTCGCGTTTAAGTCAAAGGCTTTCATGATATTCAAGTTTTCTCCTCGATTCTAGGCAATAGGTTAAGGAATATGCTTTCAGTGTTTTCGCGTTATTTATTGTTCTAATGGAAATGTTGCACATATTTTATGTTGATCGCTTCGTTAAACCGTAAGCGTGTTTGCACACGATACCGATAAAATCGGAGGAAGCCCCGATAATATCGGTGTCGGTGTCGGCGTACTTTGCACACGTCGCCGACAATATCGGTGGAAGCCCCGACAATATCGTTGCCGGTGATGAGCGAAGTAAGCGACACACAAAAAAATATTCTCCATATATGAAAACAATAATAATAATAATAATAATAATAATAATAATAATAATAATAATAATAATAATAATAATAATAATAATAATAATAATAATAATAATAACAATAATAATAATAATAATAATAATAATAATAATAATAAATAAATAAATAAATAAAATAAAATAAAATAATTGGGAATATTATTTTTTAAAACAAGGACTACAAAAACTGTTCTGAAGAGGTGTGGAGGACGGTACAAAACTTAGAAAAAATAGCCCTATGCCTAAACATGTTTAGATTTAACAGTGCCGTTTTAAATAGATGCTGTAAACATATTATTTTCGTTTCGATGAGAATTGATGCTGCTGTACATTGCAAACTATATTAGTTTTATTTTTTGTTGGAACACTGTTACATATTGTATGTATATTATTTTGTTTTCCATGCAATTAACATTAATGTCATAGTAGATTAAATGATAAGATTCGATTTGTTTTACATTGCTCCATACATACACTGGCGCAAATCCCGGGGGAATGAAAGGGACATGTCCCCTCCAATCTTGGAACTGGGGAGATTGTCCCCCCCAATAATCCGATTTGAAATGTGTTTTTTGGGAGAGAAATTTGATTGTGTCCGATCGCTAGAACGGAAAGTGAGATGAAATTAATGTCCACTCAGAATAAGCCTCAAATCTGCCCGCCTCCCAATGTTGAAGACAACTCTGCTCCCCTGATCCTCCACAGCATTGTTTCTCGACTACAGAAATAGTTTGAACATCGCTATATATATAATATGGGAACGATCTTACCCCCCACCCCACCCCATGTTGAAGACAGATTTGCGCTGTTGCATACATACCTGTCGTTTCTCGTTTCTTTTTGTCCATGAACTTAAAATCTTGGGCAAGTCTTGCATAAACTTCTCGCCATGCTTTTTGCTTTTTAATTCTGTCCTTGAAAGAGCCTGTTATCTTATCCCATATGCAAGGTCTACATTCCACAAGTTCAATATGGGTTAAAATATCGAATGGAAAAATTCTTGCCATCTCTAAAAATCTAAGCAAAACTAGAAAGATACGAATGCAATAATACACAACCTTTTCATCTAGTCACTGTAGCTAAACTGCAGAACTCTATCAGGGGGTCGATCCCGGTACAAAGGGGAGAGGGAAAACTTGGATACATAGCTTTGGTCTTTGTTTTCAATTGCCATTCCACAAATTATTTTTAAAAAGGGCGGATTTGGGATAGTTTTGGAAATGAGAGAAAAAATCTGCAACAAGTGAAGCATGAAGTCACATCCCTATTATTGAGATCACAATCAAGAAAATGCCAAATGAGTAACTTGTCCTTGGAGCTTTGGAAAGAGTGTTTGATTGTGCTGGTTTCGTTTCAAAATAATAATAATTTACTTTGACTTGTCAACAAATATTCTATTCAATCATTGCTTATTGAGTGGAACCGGGAAAAGCGATTTGCACACAATTCTGATGAAAATAAAAGAAAGTAATAATAATCAGGATTTTTTCCATATGCTTATGTTCACAGTGTATCAAACTTTGAAAATTACGCTTAAATTAATTTCCAGAATGTATTAAAATTTAAAAGCATTAATAGATTAAAAAATATACCATCAAAGAGTGTGTGTGTGAGAGAGAGAGAAAGAACAAAAATAAAAAAAGGAGTGGAAAATAATCAAGAAATTGGTTATTTAAATTTCGTATATCCTATTTGGTAATAGCTATTTAGAGGGAAACCAGTACTCTTCAGACTTCAAACATTTTATATTTATTTAATAAAGGGAATTAGCTACTCCAAAACAGAGACTGTAAAAAAATAATAAGCTGTTCCGAAGTTGTTTATAGGACAAGATAATAATAATAATATTATACAATTGTAATAGAAAAAATGGAAACAACAAAATTCCAAAGACAAGAAATGAAACAAAAATACACAGCGCCTTGACACTCACTCTCTTCATCTAACCCGCTGGCCGGCCGACATTATCGGTGGCGTGTGCATCCAATCATAAGAAAACATTGCCCCCGACAAAATCGGTGTCGGCGATACCGCCGACAGTATCGGGGGCTTGGCCGACAGCATCTGCGTGTCGGGGGATCGGCCGATAATATCGGTGGCGTGTGCAAGCTACGATTTGAATACATTGAAGTCGATTTCACCGCCGACATTATCGGTGGTTCCACCGATATTATCGTTGCCGTGTGCAAACGCACTAAAGAATGTGCATTTATGTCATACTGTTAAAAATTGTACATTCGTCGCATGCTTACAACGGTGCCGGGAACGTAGCTAGGAGAGGACATGGGGGCCCACGTACCCCCTAAAAGTTGACTTAGCCCTCCAAATATTTATTTAACGTTATTTATATGAAGGAGCCCATTTGCTAATATGGCTTCCCAAAATCAGAACTGTAGCTACGTTCCTGAACGGTATCAAAAATTAGAATTTCTAATGTACACTCATGTCCAAAACTATTGTCGTATGTCTATAAATATGTTGTTCTAGAAATAAAATTTGATAACGAATCCGCCCAGTATTTCTTACAATGTTAGTATGTGTGTATGTGGCAAATTTCAAATGACATGTGGCAAAGACATAGACTATATGTGGCAAATTTCATGTCAAAAGAGCAGTAAATAGGTACAATAAAACGAAAATAATATTGCCTTGTCCATTTAGCAACATTTTATTTTACTAATTATAATTTTCGTATTTATAATTCTTTTCCCTTGAAATTTACCACAAACATACATTTCCCGATTATACACATAGTATCAGTATTAAAAGTAACCTGCAAAATCATTATGAAATTATATTCTTACAAGAAGACAGTTATAGATATGCGACAATAATTTTGGGCATGAGTGTACATAGACCCCCTTTGCTTGGCACAAGGATATAAAGCAGTTCTAGAGATATTAATTTGATACTATTCAAGGTAACAGTCTACTAGAGATTAATTTGATTTTAAGGTCTTCTACTTGGTCTAGTATCTAGCACACTTGCCTTCGGAGCTCGCTATCCAGGGTTCAATTCCGACAAGAGATAGGGTACAGTAGAACAATAAAAAAATGTTCAGATACCACTAAAGGTAGTAGATCTCCTGCAGCCACCATGGAATAAGAGTAAAGCGTTAAAATAAAAAAAATACTGATTTTCTTGATTTTTAATTTAAAAAAGATTATCCCAACTGGTCACTAACTGCCTTGTAGAATTTTATGCCTTAGCCACTAAGCTTATTTCTGAGCACGAGCGCACCCACGGGTTACTCCGCTTACACCAGACCCTCAAAAACAATAATTCAAAAGATTCCGTACACTTCCATAATAAAACCACACTTCCTTAGCAGATAAATTGTTGGTGTATTCTCATAATTTGATTTTACACTTCATCTGTACTATAAATCCTAATTAAAAAAAAAAAACTAATTCTATCATAGGGAAGCTTGGTAAAATTTTAAATAAGTATATTTTTTTCAAGTGCAGAATCGTTTCAATATTACATACAAGCACTGTCTTGTAGTACTGGACACCTCTCAATACAAAAAATTCTGGCTGCGCGTCTGTGTCCGAGTAAGTGAAGGTAAAAATTTTTTTAGATGTATATAGTACTATTTATAAATGAATTCAGGGAAATCCCACACCATGAACAGTGTACCTAAGTAGCAATTTGTACCAACTACAGATCGCCAGTGGAATATTTTACCGCCACAAACCCGACTGTTCCCCTCTCGCCACCCCCGTTAAAGTCCGTCCTGGTCCACCCCTGGCCCTATTTTACAGGATGTTTTAAAACAACACTGACAACGTTTCGGAGGTGACCAAAATAAAAATTATATACCAACCTACGGTCAAAAGTGCACAGTTTTGGAGTTACAAGTTGCCGAAAACGTGAAAAAATAAATTAAAAGTCAATCCCTCCACTACTATGGGACCGATTGGAGTCGGGCCAAAACATCACTTAGAAACTAACACGTGTTCTATCCAAATATTCCAAATATCCATGTTTCAGAATCTCCCGGAATTTGCACAAGAATTTTTGGAGAAGCAGCTGAACAGTATTCAAAAGGTTTGAAGTACTTTCAAACTGCCCCTGTAAAAACTGTTGCGCAAGTACCGGGGAATTCTGAAACATAGATATTTAGATAGAACGCATATTAATTCCTAAAAGATGTATTGACCCAACTCCGATTAATTTTATCACGTTTTCAGCAGCCTGTAACTCCCAAACTATGCACTTTTGACCATAGGCTGATCAATACTTTTTTGTCTTATTTTGGTGTTAGGAATCAAATCTCAAACGTTGCCGGTCTTGTTCTAAAACACCATGTATAACAAAGTTACTCCTTACCAAAACATTTGATGAAATCTAAAAATTGGTTTATTTCTTCATGATCGTTAGCAAAAAAAAAAAAAAAAAAAAAAAAAAAAAAAAGGAGAAATATCCATTTCATTCCGCACGCAAATGTGTACATTTGTAGGACTAACATATAAGTTAAATATAAAGTGCAAAATGACTATTTGGTAAGTACCAACAACTAGTCATTTTCGGGTTCTCATTAAAAGATAAATAAATAATACATTCTGATTTTACTATGTCTAAATAGACTTCCTTTCAGGAAAAATTTATTTGTTCATGAAATAAAGAAACTCAAAATTTAGTGATACAATGTGTAAAATATATAATTTTTTTAACTTCCTCCGGGTCCATAACTGGGTAATTTGCCCTAGCCATTTAAATACAGTGCGTCTTAAAACTTCCTTGACATAGCGTAACTCTGTTATTATCAACAAAATGTAAGAGGAACCGGTCTCCAAATATGTTTTCAATCTAAAGTGAAGGAATTTTTTAAATCGGACTAGCCGTTTGGGCTGTAGTCTTTATGTGCATAATGTTAAATGAAAATGCAACGTTTCCATTAATAGAGGGACTGGAGGAGGGAAGGGCGGGTCAGGAGGTGAATAAATTTTGTAACAGTATGGTGAATGAGAACTGTGTTTTCAATGGAGGCTGACCATCGACACGTTAGCGTAAAAGACAGTAACTTCATTCACTTGTGTTGTTGATCCAGATAAATGGCAAGGTTGAATTTTCATTATTGGACGCATAAAGAGTGTACAGCCCAAATAGTAGTCCGATTTAAAAATTCCTTCACTTTTGGATGGAAAACATTAAATTTGGTGACGGTTTCCCCTCTTACATTTTGTTGAAAAACCGATAATATTTACCCTATGTTAGGGGACTTCTGGAACACCGTGTATATATACAATATATACAGTGATGTAATGCTAATTTTTTAGGTGGGTATACGCTCCATCCCTTGTCACACACACACATATTATATATATATATATACATCGGGTGTTTCAATACTATTGGTCTTTGCACTATTAAGATTTAAAGTTCAACGTTCATAAGAAAGTTATGAAATATCCTTGCTTATACGGAACTCACACTGGCTCTCTGCGCGTATCGGTTGCATAATAAGCAGGATGTGTATATGAAGTAACAAGAGAAGTCTGAATGGAGAGCTATGTTTTGGAGAACAGTTACCAAATAACTTAACCTATCAACCAGAGACTAAGAAAAAGATTACCTATAATGTTATAGATTAATGTAAGATCTTATTTAGCTCTCAGCGTTAAGTAGATCAGGCTGTAGAAGTGGCTGTACTTGTATGACTGATAACTATAAGAAGAAAACAATGACTTTGACCAATGTTGTTTCCGCCATGTTGCTCATTCCTTTGGCCCTATCTATCACTATGACACTTTCAAAGGATGTATTTAATGTATACATATCTCGTTTGAGTTAAAATGTTGAGTACATTTGGAGTAATTTAAGATTGACATTTTGAATTTTAACATTGTAGATCGGTCGCGAGCCACAGCCTACTGGCTGCTGTGATAATCAGGGCCATAACCAAGAAGAAATTAATCGCCCTCAATCTGTAGTTTGTCCGTCCTACAGCTTATAACCTCTCTCTTTCTCTCTCTCTCCCAAATTGTGTTTAGTTGGACCAGTAAGGATGGCTGGCTCGATTTTTTAAGAGTAGAATTACTCGAACAGTTATTTCCAGCGAAATTTGACCCTGGGGCCATTCACGCAAATGATTCCAATAATAATAATAATATAATAATAATAATAATAATAATAATAATAATAATAATAATAATAATAATAATAAATCGGTCAAGAATGTGTGAAAAAGCTTTTGCAGGTCAGCTATCCCAAGAGAGGTGTTTCTTCATTCACACCAGGCAAATGTTGGAATAGTACCTAACACAGGCCCCAAGTACTCTCCTATCCAATGCCTTTAACGAAGGACGTTATCCATATGACATCATCATCAAGCCGGAGATGTAATAACCGTTATAATATGAAATAAATAAATAAATATACTTTCTCTGAAGTAGCTGGCAAATTAACGTGTTCTTTGGATTTTTCTTCACTATTTCCCGATGTATTTTTTCACATTTTCGTCAATGGAATTTACACAGCTATTGTCTCTTTTCCTTTTTAACTAATTTTCTAACAACTTGCAAATTGCGAAGGAACTCTTAATTAGTCAATCCACAAAGAAAGTTTAAAGCTTTTGGGATTTCCACTTCGTGAGGTAAATTTTAGACTTTCACTGAGACAGTCACTGCTTCCTTACTATTTATCGTAGGATCGTTCGTACTTTTTTTTTTTTTTTTTTTTTTTTTTTTTAGAATAGAGCATCATCTTTTCCTACGGTAGCACTCGCTTGTCCGTATTATACACCAGAAACGAGAAAAGGGTAGAAAACCGGGAGCTTTTTCGATTTTTTTCAAAATGTTTGGGCCCATTTATATATATATATATACAAAAATTTACTGCGTCATTATTTACTTGGCCTAGCATCATGGTTCAAACGCCATTTTCTTCGTATTACGCGCTCTTTCAAACGCTACCATCACATGTCCCTATCTGCATCTGAACCGGGAAATCGTTTATTTTTCGAAGTGTCACCCACCTCGGAACTCTGGCCGGCCTGGGTTCACGTAGGGATCTGAAAATTTCTTGGAAAATATGCTGTTATGTACACAGTACGTGTGCAAAATTTCAGTTTGATATCTTGAAAACAAAGAACATATTTTTTTTTTTGAAAATCTGAAGGTGATCCATTTATAGATATACAGGATGGCCCAAAAGTAGGTATACAACCCTGCATTGATTAAATATGACCGTTTATTAAGATAGTGAGGTTATTTGCTTCGTTCTATTTCCACTTTAACGTATAAGTGAAAATAAATCAAATAAACTAGCATAAGTAAATCCTGTCTGGATAATAATAAGTAAATTATATATAATGTCATAAGTCGATCAGTACACTAGACTGTATTCCTACTTTTGGGCTACCCTGTATATACATATATTCTAAAAATTCATATAACATTACTATTTGGCCTAGGATTATGGTTCAAACTTCATTTTCTTCAGTATTACGTGTCCTTTCCAACAGTACCACCCACATGTCTGTATCGTACACATGAATCCGAAAGTTCGGTAAAAACCGGACTTTTTTCTGAAAAACCAACCTCTCGGAATATTTGCGCCCCTTGGGTCCGGGTTCAGATAGGAATCTCAAAAGAAATAAGAAATAATTAAAGATGCACACAATCCGCATGAAAAATTTTAATTTTGATATCTTGAAAATTAAGGTTCGAACTTTTTTGAAATTTTCCTAAAAAAAAAAAAAGTCACACCCCTGCCCCTCCTTGGCACCGCCAACTTTACCATCCGGTTGCAAAACAAATCTGGGGTGTTCTTTGATCCATGCTTGACTTGAACAATAAAAAGAACCGGGTTCAATACGTGTTCAAGCGTTTAAACACAACACTACTCCATGGTACTGATTCGTACTATAAATCCCCTAAAGGGTTAATCACTACTAAGAAAATATTTTCGAAGTGACGGCTGTATCAAAATGAGCAAAGATTGCTGTGACATGCTCATACGCTACAAGTCTTTCCTGACTTGTTTTCTACCCATTCCTGTTAAAAATTTTCTTCAATTTTCTTTTTTTATCTAAAAGAAAATGAAACAGCAAAGAAAAATGTTTATTTTTACCCCGCCCTTTTGTGTGTGTGTGCGGTAGGTTGAGGAGAAACTACTACTAGTACTAGCTTGGGATCGGCGAAAATGTATTTATCGAAATCAATCGCTCCTTTCTTTTATGTCAATTGCGGCTACAAATGAGCAGTATTAATCCCAGGTTCCCTGTTGTAATTGGTGGTATTGGGAACGACGGTGAATGCTTGAAACAAGACCGACGACAGGTCATGTGTTTTGTTATTTTTGTGGAGGCCAACGATTTCTTGGAGCAAATATATTCATTTAATTTCTCTTAACTTTTAAGTAAAGACCACATTTTTCGGAACCTCCTTCCGAGATTAGAGGGGAACTGATTCCATCCCATATTGCCTTGTTCAAATTGTATCCAGTCGACAGAATGTGAATTTGAATTTGGAAGGTAGGGACAACGCATGTGACATCTTGGGGAAAAATCACTGCATGTTCAGAGGGCTGTTTGCATTTTTTTTTTTCATTCGCTCAGTCCAGTTACTCTTAGTCGGTTACCTAGAGCATTCGAAAACCGACGAGTTATCATCACTGCGAATGATTTCTATGGTAGTTTTTTTTTTCTTTATTTCCATAAGTGAAAAAAGAAAAAAGTAGGAAAATTTGGGAGGGAAAGGATGGGGAAGGAAAAGAGACCAAAAAAGGGAAAATTTACAAAAACGAAACAAAACAACAACAAAAAAGAACTATAAAAATTTAAGAAAAAAGTTTGAATCTAGTTTGCTTGTTTATTGTGTATTTCTGTATGTGTGTTCTCTGCGTATTTATGTTGTTACCTTTTGGCTTCTTCTTCTTTTTACCTTAGGCTTCTTCTTGTTTCTTGCAGGTTTTCCCTGTGTTTTTAGGTTTTTCATCCATATGTTTTATATATATATATATATATATATTTCTTTGGTATTCACCTATTTCTTTCACTGCACTAATGGTTTTCACCTGTGTTTACCACACTAACACTTGTGCACCAAAACTAATATTCTTAACACTACACTACACTGTATGCTTTTGCTGTCACTAACACTAATAATCACTGACACTTGTTTTTCACCTATATGACTTTCTATTTACATATACATTTACATATATATATATATATATATATATATATATATATATATATATATATATATATATATATATATATAACTTCACCTTTTTGCATTATAGAAAAGATCCTAGAAAATTAGATTCCCACGCCCCCAAAACGCAAATATTTTAAAATAATTTAGACATCATTCGTGGTAACAGCCTGACGACCAGCTGTTTAGTGAGATTTTTTTTTAAATAAAGTAAATGAAAAGCAGTTGTTTGTTCCAATGAATTGAGTATACTATTGATCAAATGTAGCGTATACCCGCGTACTTCCTAAATTTAGATGGCTATACGACAGTTTCCAAAAATTAGAGGTGGGTATACGCCGTATACCCGCGTATACCCTCCATTACATCCCTGAATATATATATACAATGTGTATGTGTGTGTTGGATTATATACAATTCCTTCATTTGAGTTTTAACTTTTTCCTGTCCCAGATTTGAGAGTGATGGGGACGAGACGAGACGAGACAAAGACTTTTCATTAGAAAATTCGAGACGAAACAGAGTTCTTGCAATAGCAAAATTGTATATTTTTCGAGACGAGAAACCAATTTCACGACATATTTTCGAGACGAGACAGACTCTAATCTTGTCTCGTGTCCTTCCCTACTTCACGGTTAAATGATCACTAAACATAATTATCACTATGCGAAAATTAGCTTTGAATAAAACCTGAAATTGGTAATGTTACCTTGTTTCGGAGAATTTTTACAAATATCACTTTGACTCACCATATATACATATTATAATAAGAAGATATAAATTCAAGCCAGTAACTAGGAAATCAGCCATGTTTCATCTTTGTAAATTGATAATATCACAGTTATTGAAATATAACATAAAGAAAAACACAAAATATTTTTTTTCTTTCGGTATAAGATTTCACTTACATCTCTTTCTCTGTTCAAGACATAGTTTGTTGTGAGTTTCGTTTTGTTAAAACCTGAGTTCTGTTTGCAAAATTAAAGTCACAAACTACCATTTTGTGTAGAGCTTTTTACACAATTGTTAAATTTTATACTTATAGAATTTCCTCTTTCTTTATTCTTATATCGTGTCAACATGCTTGAAATAGAAAAGTTGTGTTAATTTTTTCTCTCTCTTGAATTTTCTAAGGTAAAAATAGACACACACTTAGTGCGTTTGCACACGCCACCGACACGCAGATGCTGTCGGCCAAACCCCCGATATTGTCGGCAATATCGCCGACACCGATTTTGTCGGGGACAATGTTTTCTTATGATTGGATGCACATGCGGCCAATAATGTCGGCCGGCCAGTGGGTCAGATGAAGAGAGTGAGTGACAAGGCGCTGTGTATTCTTGTTTCGTTTCTTGTCTTTGGAATTTTGTTGTTTCTTTTTTTATTATTATTACAATTGTATAATAATATCATTATTATCTTGTCCTATAAAGAACTTCGGAACTGCTTATTATTTTTTTGCAGTCTCTGTTATGGAGTAGCTAATTCCCTTTATTAAATAAGTATAAAATGTGGGAAGGCTGAAGAGTACTGGTTTCTCTCTAAATAGCTATTACCAAATAGAATAGAGGAAATTTAGATAACCAATTTCTTGATTATTTTCCACTCCTTTTTTAATTTTGTTCTTTCTTTCTCACACACACACTCTCTGATGATATATATTTCTTTTTAATCTACTAATGCATTTAAATTTTAATACATTCTGGAAATTAATTTAAGCGTAATTTTCAAAGTTTGATACACTGTGAACATAAGCATATGGAAAAAAATCCTGATTATTATTACTTTCTTTTATTTTCATCAGAATTGTGTGTAGATCAATTTTCCCGGTCCCACTCAATAAGCAATGATTGAATAGAATATTTGTTGACAAGTCAAAGTAAATTATTATTATTTTGAAACGAAACCAGCACAATCAAACACTCTTTCCAAAGCTCCAAGGACAAGTTACTCATTTGGCATTTTCTTGATTGTGATCTCAATAATAGGGATGTGACTTCATGCTTCACTTGTTGCAGATTTTTTCTCTCATTTCCAAAACTATCCCAAATCCGCCCTTTTTAAAAATAATTTGTGGAATGGCAATTGAAAACAAAGACCAAAGCTATGTATCCAAGTTTTCCCTCTCCCCTTTGTACCGGGATCGACCCCCTGATAGAGTTCTGCAGTTTAGCTACAGTGACTAGATGAAAAGGTTGTGTATTATTGCATTCGTATCTTTCTAGTTTTGCTTAGAATTTTAGAGATGGCAAGAATTTTTCCATTCGATATTTTAACCCTTATTGAACTTGTGGAATGTAGACCTTGCATATGGGATAAGATAACAGACTCTTTCAAGGACAGAATTGAAAAGCAAAAAGCATGGCGAGAAGTTTATGCAAGCCTTGCCCAGGATTTTGAGTTCATGGACAAAAAGAAACGAGGAACGACAGGTATGCATGCAACAGCGCCAATCTGTCTTCAACATTGGGAAGGGGGGGGGTAAGATCGTTCCCATATATATATATATATATATATATATATATATATATATATATATATATATATATATAGAGAGAGAGAGAGAGAGAGAGAGAGCAATGTTCAACATATTTGTGTAGTTGAGAAGCAATGCTGTTGAGGATCAGGCGAGCAGAATTGTCTTCAACATTGGGAGGCGGGCAGATTTGAGGCTTATTCTGAGTGGACATTAATTTCATCTCACTTTCTTTTCTGGCGACCGGACACAAATAATCAAATTTCTCCCCAAAAAAAACACATTCGGATTATTGGGGGGACAATCCCCTCAGTTCCAAGATTGGGGGGACATGTCCCCTTCACCCCCCGGGATTTGCGCCAGTGTATGTATGGAGAAATGTAAAACAAAGTTAGTAATTCGAATGTTATCATTTAATCTACTATGACATTAGTGTTAATTGCATGGAACACAAAATAATATACATACATACAATATGTATCAGTTTTCAACAAAAATTAAAACTAATATAGTTTGCAATGTACCGCAGCATCAATTCTCATCGAAACGAAAATAATATGTTTACGACACCTATTTAAAACGGCACTAATCTAAACATGTTTAGGCATAGGCCTATTTTTTCTAAATTTTGTACCATCCTCCTCACCTCTTCAGAACAATTTTTGTAATCCTTTGTTTTAAAAAATAATTTTCCCGATTATTATTTTTTTTTTTATTTCTTTTCATATATGGAGAAGAGTTTTAGAAAAACAGTGCAGAATATACATTTTGTGTCGCTTACTTTGCTCATCACCGGCAACGATATTGTCGGGGCTTCCACCGATTTTGACGGTATCGTGTGCAAACACGCTTACGTGTTCCTACCTAAATATATAATTGACAATTTTGTTCCACGAAATCTATTACGTTTTCAGAACGTTATTACTAACATTATTATTATTATTATTTTAAACACATTTGTCTTGAAAATTATTAATTATGTTGTACGTAAAGCAGGACTGTTCTATGACAGCAGGTGGACGCTAGAAAGAGCAAAGCCAACGAGAATAGCATCAAACCCGCTATGGTATGTTCCAAAATCATCAAGGTTGCAAGTGTTTGTTGTTTGTAATGGCTATATGTAGCTATATATTTTATGGATTTATTAGAATGCCACGTGACTTTGTAACTACCTGTAGAGCCACTACCCTTTTTTTAAACTTTGGAGTCTTTAGTCGCTACAGTTCTTTACTTAGTGCGTTATCTTGCTTTTAAAAATGTCCAAAATATTACGAGAACTAAATTATTAAAGCAACATTTGAAAATAATAATAATAATAATAATAATAATAATAATAATAATAATAATAATAATAATAATAATAATAATAATGACAACATAAATACATATATTGAACACACACTGACGATATTGAACAAAAAAAATAATGTTTACATTTACTGTAACAACAAAACAGCACAATATAGGGATACAAATAATAATAATATAAAGAAGAAGAAGAATACTTGTTGGAATTACAAATAGTAATGTTTGAGAATAGGTCGTTCCAAACATGTAAAACATACTTTGCCTTTCTCACTTTTTCCCTTTTTTATTTGTACTATTTTCTTTGCTTTCCTTTCTCCTCTGGATTTCCTCCTGGGCTTTCACTATGTAGTCGGGATCTCTACATTTCATTCCACGTGGGATTAACGGATCGACAATCTCTGGTAGCATGCATTGTTTAAAAAAACGACAGAGTTTAGGAAGCATAATATTCTTCCATAAATCTTCATTCCTTACTACCTTTTCAATATACAGAGGTGTTTTGTCGTCAATATACACTACCAAATAGCATTTATTTAGTTCGACAATGTTCAGCTGTCCCTGAATTTGGTAGTAGTAATCACTATTTTCTTTTAGTTTCAAGCTTCCATCTGGCTGGACAAGTAAGAAAAATGCCCCTTTCCTCTTTCTTATTTCTTCTTGAATATCTTTGTTCCTGAGGGAAGGAACGCACTTGACTTCCACTAGTGCATTCTCTTCAACTACATACCCTGTAAATATGCAGATAATACCAATTATAATATTAATTATTACTTTGTGACGATTAAGGTGTTGCATATGAAAAATTAGTATTCTCCCTATTTCAAATTTAGTCAAAAAGTAAAATTTGTTCGACACTGGTTCAGGAGAAAAGACATAACTAAAGGCAAACTGCAACTCTTCAATCAAATTAAACTCTCGTGAATTACAAATTATGGCCAATATCTTTCCCTTGAAGTTCCAAAATCATAACTATTTGAAGTCATATTGGTACGAGAACTGGGTGTGAACGTTTGCACAGAATCACATACATAAGTCAATGTGTGTTATTGAAGAATGGAATACTAAATTATTTGTTGTATAACTACGCGTATTATAAAAATCGCCTTGTAAACGTTGAAGTTTATTCAGGAAAAACAATATTTTTTTAATGTTTAGGCTTACTTCTAAGATTTATGTAGAACATATTTCGAAATTATTAGTGATGATTGGGGTACTAGCTAACACAAAGTTTTTCTACCTCTTCCGTCATTTCACCATTATCATCCCTCTCAACATCATAATCTCCTAGTCTTAGTGTATAACGTGAGATAAACTTAAAAAAAAGAAAAGCTTTAAAAAAAAGAATGAGACAAGTCACTTTACTTTTGGGTAATCTGTTGAAGTGTTTGTTCTACAAGTATAATTTTGCTACGTATTTGAACTGTAATAATATCCAAAAGCGTTTATCGGTGAAGAGAAAAAATGATAATAAATAAAGGGAAATGTGTAAAAATTTCCAGTAGGCAACTACGTGTGATCTCAGCGTGTATCTTCGTATAACAGTAAATCTCTAATAAATGAAGAGATAGAAATAATTGCATGAATAGTTCCTTTAAACTCTCTTATTATAGTAATCGCAAGGAGTTGTGAAGCTTGAGGTACCGGCCAATAGAACGCAAGGGTGCATTACGGTTGTTAAGCCCCACACAAAATTTTTTATGAGTGTCTTCTCTCGAAAGTATTGTTTATGAATCTTTGGGTGTATCAGAGTTGAACCACAACGTTTCTATTTCTGATGTAAATCCCAAGCTTCACAAGTCGTTGCGGTCACTATAGTACGAATATAACAAGTAATGTAATGCTAAAATTTCTGGTAGGTATACGTTCGACCGTTTTAAAATATGCAGCGTATACGGAAGACTACTTGGCGTGTCATACATATTCCAATATATATGAGGATACGATGGACTCTAAAAAAAATCTGTATAGTTCCGTATAAGCCACATTACATTCCTGTATGTAACGTCAAATCTTCGAAACTCGATTAGAAGGGAATACTTAGAAAAAAAAAATACAGTTTCCAATCACGCATTGGTTGCCTGAATCGTGGGGCCCGAGGGCTGCAGCCCCATATCCCCCGTAACATGGGCTCCTGGCAGAAGTCTTGCAGATAAAATAAATTAATATAATTATTATTATTGAAGATTTGAAAGTTCAAAGCAGTATCTGAAATCGCGGAAATAGTCAAAGAGGATGTACAGTATGAGTAACGAATGTGAAGGAGGGGGCCGGAGGAGTGAAGTATGCAAGGTTTACGAAGGAAGGCGCCGGGTAAATACGGTTGGGAACCTCTGGAAAACAGTCATATGATAAACAGGAATAGTAAACTGGTTAACATTTTCTGAAAGACGTAAGTTAGGCCACCTAACTGTTCCTTCCAGGGACATATTTAGGGAAGCTATTGGGCTCAAGGCCCTCCCTAAATAAATTCGTTATCATTTTTTCGCGTTGCACATATACTGCTACTTACTGGCCCCTCAGTCGGCTACGAATAAACGGAAATCAGAATTACGAATATTTTACAGCAGCTATAACTTTTGCTTCTAGTTTTTATTATGAAAGCAGTAATTTTTGCTTCCCCAAACTTTTTAAATATCAATATCAAAAATTTACAAAGAAACGGAGCCATAAAAAACGAAACTACGAACAAAACTTCAGAGAACAAAATCCACCAGAAATTTTATAGGATAGGACGATAGCCCATCAAACAGGAAAAACCTTTGGTCAGGGTTATAATGGCGAAGGAGCGACCGCGTTGTGAATTCAAAATTTATTGTACTTAATTATTCAATTTTATATAGAAAAAATAACATTCGATTTTTTAAAAGAAGTAAAACGCACATTATATTTGGAAAAAATTTTCAACAAAAGCAACATTTCTCATTTTTTCTTTGAACCGACTATAGTAGATAATATTAATAAATACATGTCAGGTAAATTGTATTTGTTCATATGGGCTACTGTTGAATCCAATACTGGAATCGATACTGAAAGTACACAAAATACTTTAGAGTAAATAACCTATATCTGTAGGTTCTTAGTTCTCCCATGTCCACGCATTGAAGTGAAGTAAATTGATAGTAGGCTTTATCTCATCTATTTCCGACTTGAAAAGTATGGGTCAGGTTTCTAAGTACGAGATGGTTGTATACAGAAAATAAATAAAAATAATTTTCATTCGGAAAGATTTACTAATGAAAAAATGTTCTTACCATCAGGACTAGCGGCCAAAAATCCGTGTGTGAGATCTATGTACAGTCCTCTCTTTTGTATTGTCCAGCCTTTCTCAGCCGCAAGCCTTCGGAGAGCCACATGTTCATAATTCCTCCCATATTCCATGGCTGGTGTACATACATTTCTTTTGTAAAGTACATCCTTTACCAATAAATGACAGGCGGTGTTATCTTTACGCTTAATTACCCTACCAAACATAGACGCTGTTAGTCTGTTACGACGCTGCTCCTCGTAAACTAAGTTGCCGTGCTGTCCTCTAGAAGAAACTTCTATATTTGTTCTCTGTTCTGTTGTAACCTAATAATAATAATAATAATAATAATAATAATAATAATAATAATAATAATAATAATAATAATAATAATAATAAGTTAGTTTCGTTTCACAGTGTGAAACTATGGCAGACTTACAAACTATGCAAATTCAAAGCAAAATCAAACAAATTCGAGATTGAATCGATTCCCGGAAACCACTTTTCGATATCTCTTACCGTTTTGGCTTAAAAAAGGATTGACATAGTAAGATGCTAAATCAGTTAACGAAAGCTGCTATTCGCTATCTACTTCCGTTTTTGATTTATGCGCAATTATAATTTTGGCTACACAAAAATTCAATTGAAACCTGAAGTAATATAAATTTGTACCAGTTCTAGTTTTAGTAGAGAGAAATAAGTGGGCCTATTATTCTTTCTTCAAACGGTGAATCATTTGTTGAAAACAGTTTATAAAATATTAAAATTTCATTGTTTTGAATTTATAGAATTTTTAAAAAGGCCTATTTTTGACCGCCCATTGCGTATTTATTGAATATTAAAATTATATTACATGAGTATTTATTAAACCAAAAATTCATTTTAAAAAAAATAGTATAGCATAATTTTTTTTAAACATTACTTTTCAAACATTCATTGAATCACTAATATGAAATATTTACACTTTTTATGCTTGTTATTCAATGGATATTTAAGAAAAAAATATTTATGCTTTATTATTATTATTATTTTGTTTGTTTTTTTGAATAAGTATTCATAGTAACATAATTTCAGTATTCAATAAACATGCAATGGGCGGTAAGAAATAGGCCTTTTCACTATTTTATAAGTATTAGAAATCAAACAATAATGCAATTTCAATATTGAGTATAAAATAAATATTCCAAAAATATTGTTTCAACTTTCAGTGCTATTAAAGGTATAAAATAAATGATAAAACGAACTTAAAGTAAACTTTAAAAAAAATTCAAATAATTTAATATGGTTTAAGAAATGAAAACTTACGTCGTATGTTTTGAGCTCGGCTTCACAGGCTGATTGAAGCGAAGTCGGAGACAGCGGTGGTTTATCCGCGTCCGGCCCATAATCTCTGTCCTTTTCTGGTGGAAGTTCTAATTTTCTTCTTACTCGTCGTGAACGGGAGTGAGAACGCTTGCGGCTTCTCTTGTTCATAAATCTCCTGAAATACATTCCAGGACTATTTTCTATCACAGATTTCCAAGGACTACGGTGCCATGCTGCTTTTTTGTTATATGATAGTCCTGTAACATAGCATCGGCGCTGGAAGGCACCGCGATTTGTCAAATTAAGCCTCTTACCAGCATTGAACTTTGACAGAAGGCTCATATACAGCTCAACCCGATTAGTTGTTTCGTTTGGAACTAATCGGTCTGCCTTTCTTATTAACTGGTCTACAGCAGCCATAATGTGGTAATACAATCCGGCCTTTTCTAAATCTGGAACTAAGTTTCTATCTTCTTTTTTTGTACAAAAGTACTGTTTGCACTTCTCGTGGTTCCCAAATACGTGCGATGGACCATTTCGCAGGTCATCTCTAAGATCCTGCACTGAACACTTCTGTTTTGCATTATAGGATATAGCTCCCCGAGCAGCAGCGGTTAGACGTAGAATTCTATCTCGCAAAATTGTTCTGGCTTGCAAGGGGAAACTATTTTGCATACGCAGCTTGTGGAGCGCACATGTATAGTTCCGCACACAATGATTTGCGCATTCAACTTTCGTGACTTGACGTCCATACGGCACCTTTTCGATTATCCTGGAGTGAACGCTGGAGTCGCCATCTGCCACAAATCGTTTGTAGCGAAGCGTATGCATTTCTTGGCTCTTGCAAAAGCCTTCTACGATTATGTCAGCTTCCATCGACGAAGATGAGGATGACCAGTTGCGGTAACATCGATGGTCGCTTGGTTTTTTATTTCTTGATGACGCTGCAGCGCACACTGAACAATATTTGTTTCTCACTCCCAAAAATAATAGCTTGTTAGTTTCTTGACCAATAATACATGCCTGGAAAAGATAATATATACAACAATGTAAGTAAAATTTAAGTATTAGCAACATTATGCACGATAAAACGTAAAACGTATTCAAATTTAACAAAACACAGTGTAGACCTTAGAGCGTTTGCACACGTCCACGGCATTGCTGGCCCAGTACCGACAATGCCGGAACCGGAACCGAGGATGCTTTGGACACGCGGCCGGCAAAACCGGTTCCGGCGCTGCTTTGCCCACACATCCCGGTAATGCCGGTGCCAAGAAGTAGTTAGAATTTGAACGTGAAGGATAGAACATGAGTCCAGCAATAAACAAACGACATCTCCTTGCCTTGATGTACGTACGGCGAAGAAAAAGGAAACAAAGCAGTACTAGAAAGATTTGGATCCATCCATTGTTGACAGTGCGTCATGTGGAAGGTTCGTTTTGTAATATACCATTACAGTTGAAAGTAATGGCAATTTTTTTTTACGCACCCTGTACCTAGCAATTTTTTTTTTAATTCAATTTCGGTTTAGTTACACAATTTACTTACTCTCTTTACTTCGAATTAAATATAATAAACCCAAAGGTTTTGTTAGTAACCATATTCCCACTGTATAATATATTTATTTATATTTTGATTGAGTGTAAATCCCATTTACGGATATATAACTTGAATAGTTACAAGGTTTACCATTCTGACGTCATACCGGAACATAGTTCCGTTATTGGATATAAATTTCCTTAATTTCAGACCAATGTAGATTTTGGCCAGGTACCTAATCTTTCCCTCACCCCCTCTCACTAGTCCATAGTCACTTTCAGATCCGGTTATATCTGGATTTGCCAAATTTCCATTCGCTTTGTAATTTCCGCGGCTAAAGTTTTCTTTCTGATTGGAGGAATTCTCTTACCTCTGGCTTTTTCGGCGCAATGTTATCAGAACAATCGACGACACCCTACAAGAAGCAGCTTGTGAATTTTGTGCTACATATTTTTCGGGAAGAATTCCAATTTACAAGGACAACTAAGGTAACATATAATGTAATCCAATAGTTAAAGATTTACAACAGAATAGGAGCCCGAAAAATCCGCAAATTTTGGTAAAGAAGCTGCAATTCAGTGAAATAACAAATTCCAGTTCTGTTTACTAGGAAGCCATGTTTGCTGCCTATCGAGAATAGACAACAGTGAAAGAGTGACTTTACTTTTTTTTTATTTCAAACTCAAGTAGGGATTAGGGAAATTACGACCTGTTTGGTGCATGTTGTTCGTGTATTAATTAAATGTGACTTTCTATTATTTATTCAGTAATCGCATGTACGTAGGTTTGATGGTTGTAAAGTGAATAATAATAATGGCAGCTTAAGTTAGCTTAAAAGGGCTCCTATCCCCTTTTCCAAATTGAACCAGTTTCTAGCGGGGGAATGGGTTAGTTATTGTTCGTTTTAGGGCCTTTTCCCCTTTCAGGGGAAGGGTCCCTCCATAAACCTCGTTAAGGTGCCCCCCGGGCATCAATTTTTGGCAATCATTATGTAAACAATTGGTCAGGTCAATTAGACCTAGTGTTACCTTTCTCATTTTTGACCCCCTTTAAATTAAATAGAGCCGACTGTATATATATCGACGAGGGAGTAATGTATTTTAAATCTAATGTGTTAGGTTATTTTCGTCAACGTGCATGTAACTAAATGGTGCATGTTTAGTTTAGTTAGTTGTCTTTATGTATAGTACTAACAGTGGTGTATGTAGTTAGTAGTTTTGTGTGAGTGTGTGAATTTTCGATTTGGACAGTGTATAAATATGCTTTAATTTAGTACCATTTTTCTAACATAAATAAACCAGAGTAAATATTAAATTTCTGATTAATGAGTACAAGTATACATTTCAGTACACGGTAAATTATGCCTCCACTACAGCGCCATAGCGTCAGTTTTCGGTAGTCAATTGTTTGTTGACAGTACGACATCGCATGACTTAGTGATTTAGATTGTTTGATTTTGGACAGTTATTCTCAAATTACTTCCCGTGGACATGGTTTTCGGTTCGGATGAGTATACCTTCATATAAGATAGCATGAGATCTTACTGTACTGAAAATTTCAGTTTGCTAGGTCCAATAGAAAATGAATAATCCGCCGAAATAAAGAATACCTATTTTCTTAATAGAAGTAAAGTCCATATGCTGTTACTGTTTGGTTCAAAATGTAGTATTAAATTCTTTTTTCCCGTGGCTGTCGAAAATTCCATTGTTGCTTCAGTTTTATCAACAAATCAGAAATAGATTAATCATTGACAATTTAACTTTCCGTAAATACATGTATGATTTTTTTTTTTAAACCTGCAAAGTAAATACAATTTGGGTGCTTCGAAATAAAGAGTACGTGGTTCGATGAATGTGATCGTGTGGTGGTTTGAGCGTGATAGATTGTGATAGTTATATATATATATATTTATTACTGCGTAATGTAAATATGTGTATGGCCTGCGTGAAAATGTACGAAATAGGGTGTTTATAAAATATTATTTCGTGCGGAAATTAGTAGATAATGAATGAATGTAATGAAATGTTAATAATATGATATATAATATGAATAAGATGATGACCCTTATAGTTAAATGGATAGGCCTAGTAAATTTTATATAGTGAAAATATGAATATGTTTACGAAAAAAAAAAAAAAAATCTCTCGCGTTTTGACTTCCACACCAGTGCATTCATCCAACCGAGTTTGCTACTTGAATGTAAATTATAATTGGGAATTGTGTGTTACTTTGCATTTATGTACCTCATAATAACAGCCCCAGATCTTAAGCCTTTCAATAGATAGAGTAGTATCATGTGGGAATTACTTCTAAAGGATGACAGAAATGATAATTAAGAAAATCAACTGCTATATCCTGTGATCATCGAAAAGTACAGGTTTCGGTCAGTTGTACCTTTAACATTCATAGCCTCTCCGAGATTTTTTTTTTTCCGTTGCTTACCTTATTTATTTATTGTGCAGTGTTCATATAACTCAGTTCGGACTATCCGATTAAATCAACTGCTACTAAATGTAGCGTACCCGGACGTCGACCCCTAGTCCCCTTAAGTATTTTCATGTCTTTTCTTAGTCTAATTAGATGAGGGAAATTAACGACGTCCCAGACGGTGGCATGTCTGCGCTGGGTAGCCATCGGTGATGTTTCGGTAATTGAAATCACCGATCCAAAATTCAGTTTATTTATTTAATTTTTTTTAATTTTGGCAAATCACTAATTAGGGATACCTTAGCTATTACTCTAATTTCATCCCTATTCTGGAATCTTCTAGTTTCCAAGAGGTCGGATGATTTTTTTTTCTTGAAATTCTAAATTAGCGCCTTCTCTAACCTTCCGGACGATTTCCGGGAACCTGCTGGTTTGGGCCGGATACGGGGATCGGATTTCAATCTTACAACCAAATTCTTGTGGGATTGGGATCTGATGGACACAGAACTTGCATCCTTGGCAGCAGGGCGTTCCTTGAGTCTACGTATTTGAGTAGACCACCCTTTTGGCATGTTAAGAATATTTTGGCTATGGATTTGTTGAGATAGAAATTCGACTTTTGTCTTTGTAGCGTTAGTTATTTCTCACTTAAGTCTTTGGCGCCACTATTCTTCGTCTTCCTTCTTCTCTATCTCTCTCTGTCTTCATTACTTCGAGATTTTTTTTTTTTAATTTTTCAACCTTGCCCCCCCCCCCCCCGATTTCTGAAACTCATAAAAATGTACAATATTCATATCACTTATTTCGATCGTATGTACTAACTGAGACATCGAGGGATGCAATTCGTGGAGGTATTGCAGCACATCTCGGGACCATTTCCGCGATATTCAATCCACCACGGGAGAAATTGACGGGAAGGTACACTATGCTTTTAGATTCCTAGAGACCTTTGTTATTCATTGATCATACAACTTATATCAAATGGATTACTGATTTCTGGTTTTTATTTCTATTGATTGGTCATATAGTGTGTATGTATTAATAGTTTGGGCCCACTAGTTTCGAATAACATTGATTTTTTTTTTGTTGTATATACATCTATATATATGTACTTACATAGTTTTAAAAGTTACGTGCCTGCTCTATTTGTTGCATTTTCCACTTCTTATGTCAACTTATTAAATAACACCAACATTTTTTTTTTCATATACGCGGATCTTTAGTAAATTGAAAATGATTATTGATTATCGGGTTTATACATATAAAATATAATGTTGCAACCTTATGAAGGAAAAAGGTGAATTTTGATAGTCAGGGTTTTGTTTTGTCTTTGAGCCAAATAAATATAAATATTTATAAAATATGAATACTTGTCGAATATGAACGGTTATGTAGAAGTTAAACGTCGACGAAATATTAAGATAGATATTAAAGTGAAATTTATTGTATTGATTAATATGAATATATATATATATATATATATATATATGCGAGTATGTATGTAATGGGCTCGATATTTACCCTGGTCTTGTTAGGTTGCCATAGATTTTTGACACTCGGTATTAATTAACTATTTGTGATATATAGTATTCCCGCGTAAATTGTCATAAATTACTTTTGTTGAGTTGTTATTAATTTTTGTAACTATTAAAGTGGAATATAATGTTAACTACTGCATGTGAATAAAACAAGTAGCGGGTCGTAAGATAAATAAGAATAACCCTAATCCTTACCCAAATTTACTTTGCGAGTGAAATTAGCAACCTACGAAACAGTGCGCCTCCAACGACTTTTTCCATCAGTAAAACATGGAACAAATCCTTCCCCTACGATCGGACACCAAACTATTCAGTATCTAGAATTTTTGACTACAAGATCTATACTAGGGAAAAATTTAGTGATCTTAAATTCAACGAACTGAAATCTGTTCAATAAGTTAATGCGAATACCGGAATATGGAAATATGTTCCCAATATCTGTGACTGGATTTGATAAGTTTTCCTTAATATTGACAAACTTTGAAATTTTAGATAAAGTGCGTCGAGTGACGAAATGAGAAATATAGATATACATATATGTGATATGAAGCAATTAGTTGTCTATAGTTAAGACAAAAACAATTGAATACTCTCACGGACACAAACCACAGTGCATAAAGAGAGTTGAAAAGAAAGAAAAAAAAAAGAGCTATTATCGACGTGAGAACAAAGACTCATAAAACAGTCGATACGTCTCCTATTGAGACAAAGACTCAATAAAATATTACTAAAGTTTTTTTTAAATGATTAACCAATTATTTTTTTCTTTTCCTGCAATGATATGTATTCATTGCACTGAGTTTTAAATATATATTGACCCTTGAATTTTTTTTCTTGTCTCGTCTTTGGTTTAATTCTTTTTCATGTAATCCAACTTTTAATATATATATATAAAAAGAGAAATGTGTTATTTGATCTTGTTGAAAGTAGCGAATTTCTGTGCATGTTTATGAAACATTCTTTTCATGTATTAAATTTTTTTCTCTGTTATGTCAAACTACACCTTCTTCTATTGAAATGTAATAAATGTCTATAGCATTGTAGTTAGGTTAGTTTAATTCAACCAAATACAACCCGAAGTATACATTGTCCTGTATGAATGTGTGTGTGAGTGAAATGTAGGTTTAGTATTAAGTGTACCAATTATCTTGTCATACATATGTGACTTATTATAATTATTGGTAGTTATCAATTGAACTCATTGAATGTTAATACTAACTTAAGTTGGCTCTATGAAGGAGGTAAAAAGGACTGAAGTAGCCTGAACGAATGATCATCATGAGAGAACTGTGAAAGTCAAAATCTTCGTCACATATGTGATACTCTGATTTTTTTTTTCTTTCTGTGGTCGTTTCTAACATGCCATCAACTTCGTCGTTCATTTTTCAAATATTGAATATTAGTCTAGAACTTCTGGAAATATTTAAAAAAAAAAAAAAAGGTAAAATTAAACTTTCTCATCTATCTCCGAGCTAGATTGGGATAATTTGGTAGTTGGGGTCAAATGGATCTAGGTCGGGGATGTATGAGTTAACATGTGTCTACCGTTGATCACGTTAATACCAGATATTCAACTAATAGCTATTGGAAATGATCACAATTAGATAATTATTCGCTTTCCTTTACCATATTCCTTAAAATATCTAGTAACAGTTTTCCCTTTATCACCTTCTTACTTTACATCTTTCCTCTTCTATCTTCTTTTCTTTTCTTCATCTTCTTCTTCTATTTTTTAATAAAACTGGAAGGGGGGTCGTGACTGGGAATTCTATATGTAATAAACACGGTCATGTATTTATTTATTTGATTTTATTTTCTTTAGAAGTCCGATAAAAAGTTTTCTCGTTTTGATCGAACCTAGTATGTTCGAAATTAAGAAATGGAAATTATATTCCAATGTAATTAGGCATAAGCTGATAGCTTCATGAACATCCCCACCAGGGGTGAAGGGTTCCCACTCACGACTTATTTCTGTGCATCACCTTTGTTGCAGATTTTTTTTTTCTCAATCAGTTGTAGATTGACGCGCAGCGACAGGATTCGTTGTTATGGCAACAGTGGTTGCTGTAGCAACGGCCCCATAAGCCAGTTTTAGAATGGCGACACGTAACAAGATTGTTGCCATGGTAACGTATGTTTACTGTGGTAACGGATCTGAAAATGCTTATTGAATAATACTAGTTATCATGCCAATCAGTTTGAATTGGTGAACCGCGACAAGAATGGTTGTCATGGCAACGCTTGTTCCCATGGCAACGGATCTCCGTTTAAATGGCGACCGATAGATTTGAAATTTTTTAAGAATGTTAAAGAGTGAGGTTGAAGGCATGTTGAATTGATTACAACATTGAAATTAATACGAGAAATTTTATAGTGAAACAAGTAGAGTCGTTGGCTACTTTGTCATTTTTGTTTCCTTTTCTAAGGGGGAAAAAGAGAAGGAGTGTCAAAATTTTTCTAAAATAGAACTAAACGCTAGAAGGGTGTCAAGGAAGGAAAGAGAATGGGAGTCCTTTAATTTATGAATAATACTTGTCTGGATAGCGAATAAGTATTTTATAGTATATGTGTATTTCTGATATATATATCTTGTCTTTTGTAAAGTGTAAAGTGTCTCAAAACTATGGCAACAAAAAAGGTTGTTGTGTCACAGGACGAGTGTGATGTCACGTGCACTCAATGCATATTAAACGAAAAAGAGAAAAGATCTCGCGCCCCGCGGAGACTTATAAGATATACCGGTTGTGGACTAAAATGGATCCACTTTGCTTGTTCCAATTTGGACGATACTGCTGAAAATGCAGAAAAAGTTCAAACCGGCGAAATAGAAAAATATTGTGAGGACTGTGAAAAGGACCGAGGCCAAATATCTCCAGCGGAGATATCTGACCTCGACGATGAGGAAAAGAGTGGAAATCAAAGTGATTCTCGGGATCAGACGGCAAACCCGAAGGAAGGAATGTCATCTGGAGGGTCTGACGCGTCTGTATTAATTCGCCAGATGATGGAAATGATGCATGAAAAATTTTCTAACATGGAAGTTAAAATAGAACAGAACGGTGCAGAAATGAGGCGTGAGAATGCAGAAATGAGGCGTGAGAATGCAGAAATGAGACGTGAAATAAATGAGAAGTTTGATACCTCGAAACGAGAGACCGACGCTCGATTCGAGGTATTAAACAATAAAATTGACCAGATCTGTTTGGACTTTGCTTCTTCGATGAGCAAATTGAAAGAGCAAACATCTACTGAACTGGAGCAGGTTAGATACCGGGCCCAACAGTCCACCGAGCAGCTCAGAGACGAAACAAATGAGAAATTCAACGAAATAGATATAAGGTTTGAGAGTACAAACAAAAGATTTGGTGACATCGAACAAAAAGTTGAACAGCAGCAGGCTGAAATAAGTAGATTGAATGTTGTAGTATCCGACCTATCAATAGAATCTAAACTAGAGTCGGTTGACCAAAGAATTAGTCGAATTCAAACCGAAGTAGACAGTATTAAGGGGAATATTACTAAATTGCAAATCGCCAAGCCTGATATCTCCTATCCTTTTCCTGATGGCGATTCTCCAGGGAAAATTCTCCCAGAAAGAAGTAACGTCCTCCCGGGTAAGAGTCAAGTGTTGCCTGATGCACGGGACACAGCAATGTATTGCCCCCCGCATCAGCCAACCTCAAAATCATGGTTGAGTAATTTTGATGTACCGATGCAGTCGAGTGTTGTGACTACAACAGTCACTAGCGTAAATGCTCACTCTACCTTTGGAATGGTACAATCGTACAGCGTGCTGCCAGGAGGGGAAAGGAGATGTGCCGGACCGTCGGTTACTACCGTGGTGGGTCCTAAGTTTGAACCTTACATGGTCAACACAAATTACAAAACCTCTCTTGGTCATATGGGAGCGTTCAGTTCAGTGACCACTCCGTCGGTGGCAAATCCGGTTACAACCCCAACTGCTCAGGATAACGCGTTGATTCCACTGGATTATTTTCCTGCCCCGTATAGTATGAGCTCTAAAGTTTCCCTCCGGGATATTGAACGTTTCCCCACTTTCGATGGGAACATTACTAACGGGTTACCTAGAGTTTTTCTGCGAAGATTGCAGCAATATTTAGACATGTACAAACTTACTGATGGAGAACGCCTACAAATAGTTGAAAAATGTTTGATCGCCGCTTCGGGCGCATGGTTTGCTTCGGTTAAATACCAAATCCGGACGTTCGGTGATTTTTTGATTCTTTTCAAAGAAGAATATTGTAATGAGCACATCGAACGACTCCAAAAAAGAAACTTACAATCACTCCGGTATGATCGCTCCAAGTATGGGTCCCTCTTGGACTATGCTTGGAAAATCATTGAACTATATTATCAGATAGCTGAACATCCCTCTCAGGCCGAACTGGTAGATATTATAGTTAACGCTCTTCCACCCGATGAGTCCCGGGCCATAGCGTCCCACTTGTGCCAAACGGTGCGAGAAGTCACCTCACGTTTAGCTGCCTTGTGCGGCAAGGAAGTTGGTGGTCCACCAAAACGATACTTCGCCCGACAGGCAAAAATTCTAAAACCGATGAAGACGAAGGTAACGGCAAGTTGCCAGACAGATTTCCTGAGTTATACCCAAGCTGGATCTCGTTATCCTAGTGGGTATGGCTCAGAAAACAACAATAATGGCCGGCGACTATTTAGGAATCGGCCATGTTCAACAATCGCCGGAGTTATCGTCCCTATGACCGTACCAACATGGCATCGAACCCGGATAGGGGCGATAACACCAGGAGGAATTTTAACAGGGCGTACGGAAGAAGGGAGAACGGTAATAGTCAGAATGATAGTAACAATAATGTAAATCGACCCCAGAATTCAGTCCCTTCGCAAGTGCGTGGTAACGGTGAGCCTAGAACAATATTAAATGGAAGTGATCGTCGGGAAACTGCATCCTAATGTCATCAGATATACTAGTCGACGGCTGAAGCCTTACGAATTGTATCTGTCGATTTCTCAGTTAGAACTTCTGTCCGTTCTATTGCTATATGAACACTACTGAAAAAAAAAAAAAGTATCGGAACTCACAATTTTCGAAATTTAAAGATTTTCAATTGTACAGAAGATAAACGTAGTGAATTACTTGCGCAATACCCCAAGTAGATATAATATACTGTCCTAGAGTGACTGGTAACGTTTGAATGGGATGAATGAGTGTGTTAACTTAACAAGCATCATTAGTTGGTATTCCCAATTAGCAAAATTTTGTTATTCTAACAAAATTTTGTTAATGGGCCGGGGAAAACTGTAATATACCATTACAGTTGAAAGTAATGGCAATTTTTTTTTACGCACCCTGTACCTAGCAATTTTTTTTAATTCAATTTCGGTTTAGTTACACAATTTACTTACTCTCTTTACTTCGAATTAAATATAATAAACCCAAAGGTTTTGTTAGTAACCATATTCCCACTGTATAATATATTTATTTATATTTTGATTGAGTGTAAATCCCATTTACGGATATATAACTTGAATAGTTACAAGGTTTACCATTCTGACGTCATACCGGAACATAGTTCCGTTATTGGATATAAATTTCCTTAATTTCAGACCAATGTAGATTTTGGCCAGGTACCTAATCTTTCCCTCACCCCCTCTCACTAGTCCATAGTCACTTTCAGATCCGGTTATATCTGGATTTGCCAAATTTCCATTCGCTTTGTAATTTCCGCGGCTAAAGTTTTCTTTCTGATTGGAGGAATTCTCTTACCTCTGGCTTTTTCGGCGCAATGTTATCAGAACAATCGACGACACCCTACAAGAAGCAGCTTGTGAATTTTGTGCTACATATTTTTCGGGAAGAATTCCAATTTACAAGGACAACTAAGGTAACATATAATGTAATCCAATAGTTAAAGATTTACAACAGAATAGGAGCCCGAAAAATCCGCAAATTTTGGTAAAGAAGCTGCAATTCAGTGAAATAACAAATTCCAGTTCTGTTTACTAGGAAGCCATGTTTGCTGCCTATCGAGAATAGACAACAGTGAAAGAGTGACTTTACTTTTTTTTTATTTCAAACTCAAGTAGGGATTAGGGAAATTACGACCTGTTTGGTGCATGTTGTTCGTGTATTAATTAAATGTGACTTTCTATTATTTATTCAGTAATCGCATGTACGTAGGTTTGATGGTTGTAAAGTGAATAATAATAATGGCAGCTTAAGTTAGCTTAAAAGGGCTCCTATCCCCTTTTCCAAATTGAACCAGTTTCTAGCGGGGGAATGGGTTAGTTATTGTTCGTTTTAGGGCCTTTTCCCCTTTCAGGGGAAGGGTCCCTCCATAAACCTCGTTAAGGTGCCCCCCGGGCATCAATTTTTGGCAATCATTATGTAAACAATTGGTCAGGTCAATTAGACCTAGTGTTACCTTTCTCATTTTTGACCCCCTTTAAATTAAATAGAGCCGACTGTATATATATCGACGAGGGAGTAATGTATTTTAAATCTAATGTGTTAGGTTATTTTCGTCAACGTGCATGTAACTAAATGGTGCATGTTTAGTTTAGTTAGTTGTCTTTATGTATAGTACTAACAGTGGTGTATGTAGTTAGTAGTTTTGTGTGAGTGTGTGAATTTTCGATTTGGACAGTGTATAAATATGCTTTAATTTAGTACCATTTTTCTAACATAAATAAACCAGAGTAAATATTAAATTTCTGATTAATGAGTACAAGTATACATTTCAGTACACGGTAAATTATGCCTCCACTACAGCGCCATAGCGTCAGTTTTCGGTAGTCAATTGTTTGTTGACAGTACGACATCGCATGACTTAGTGATTTAGATTGTTTGATTTTGGACAGTTATTCTCAAATTACTTCCCGTGGACATGGTTTTCGGTTCGGATGAGTATACCTTCATATAAGATAGCATGAGATCTTACTGTACTGAAAATTTCAGTTTGCTAGGTCCAATAGAAAATGAATAATCCGCCGAAATAAAGAATACCTATTTTCTTAATAGAAGTAAAGTCCATATGCTGTTACTGTTTGGTTCAAAATGTAGTATTAAATTCTTTTTTCCCGTGGCTGTCGAAAATTCCATTGTTGCTTCAGTTTTATCAACAAATCAGAAATAGATTAATCATTGACAATTTAACTTTCCGTAAATACATGTATGATTTTTTTTTAAACCTGCAAAGTAAATACAATTTGGGTGCTTCGAAATAAAGAGTACGTGGTTCGATGAATGTGATCGTGTGGTGGTTTGAGCGTGATAGATTGTGATAGTTATATATATATATATTTATTACTGCGTAATGTAAATATGTGTATGGCCTGCGTGAAAATGTACGAAATAGGGTGTTTATAAAATATTATTTCGTGCGGAAATTAGTAGATAATGAATGAATGTAATGAAATGTTAATAATATGATATATAATATGAATAAGATGATGACCCTTATAGTTAAATGGATAGGCCTAGTAAATTTTATATAGTGAAAATATGAATATGTTTACGAAAAAAAAAAAAAAAATCTCTCGCGTTTTGACTTCCACACCAGTGCATTCATCCAACCGAGTTTGCTACTTGAATGTAAATTATAATTGGGAATTGTGTGTTACTTTGCATTTATGTACCTCATAATAACAGCCCCAGATCTTAAGCCTTTCAATAGATAGAGTAGTATCATGTGGGAATTACTTCTAAAGGATGACAGAAATGATAATTAAGAAAATCAACTGCTATATCCTGTGATCATCGAAAAGTACAGGTTTCGGTCAGTTGTACCTTTAACATTCATAGCCTCTCCGAGATTTTTTTTTCCGTTGCTTACCTTATTTATTTATTGTGCAGTGTTCATATAACTCAGTTCGGACTATCCGATTAAATCAACTGCTACTAAATGTAGCGTACCCGGACGTCGACCCCTAGTCCCCTTAAGTATTTTCATGTCTTTTCTTAGTCTAATTAGATGAGGGAAATTAACGACGTCCCAGACGGTGGCATGTCTGCGCTGGGTAGCCATCGGTGATGTTTCGGTAATTGAAATCACCGATCCAAAATTCAGTTTATTTATTTAATTTTTTTTAATTTTGGCAAATCACTAATTAGGGATACCTTAGCTATTACTCTAATTTCATCCCTATTCTGGAATCTTCTAGTTTCCAAGAGGTCGGATGATTTTTTTTTCTTGAAATTCTAAATTAGCGCCTTCTCTAACCTTCCGGACGATTTCCGGGAACCTGCTGGTTTGGGCCGGATACGGGGATCGGATTTCAATCTTACAACCAAATTCTTGTGGGATTGGGATCTGATGGACACAGAACTTGCATCCTTGGCAGCAGGGCGTTCCTTGAGTCTACGTATTTGAGTAGACCACCCTTTTGGCATGTTAAGAATATTTTGGCTATGGATTTGTTGAGATAGAAATTCGACTTTTGTCTTTGTAGCGTTAGTTATTTCTCACTTAAGTCTTTGGCGCCACTATTCTTCGTCTTCCTTCTTCTCTATCTCTCTCTGTCTTCATTACTTCGAGATTTTTTTTTTTTTAATTTTTCAACCTTGCCCCCCCCCCCCCCGATTTCTGAAACTCATAAAAATGTACAATATTCATATCACTTATTTCGATCGTATGTACTAACTGAGACATCGAGGGATGCAATTCGTGGAGGTATTGCAGCACATCTCGGGACCATTTCCGCGATATTCAATCCACCACGGGAGAAATTGACGGGAAGGTACACTATGCTTTTAGATTCCTAGAGACCTTTGTTATTCATTGATCATACAACTTATATCAAATGGATTACTGATTTCTGGTTTTTATTTCTATTGATTGGTCATATAGTGTGTATGTATTAATAGTTTGGGCCCACTAGTTTCGAATAACATTGATTTTTTTTTGTTGTATATACATCTATATATATGTACTTACATAGTTTTAAAAGTTACGTGCCTGCTCTATTTGTTGCATTTTCCACTTCTTATGTCAACTTATTAAATAACACCAACATTTTTTTTTTCATATACGCGGATCTTTAGTAAATTGAAAATGATTATTGATTATCGGGTTTATACATATAAAATATAATGTTGCAACCTTATGAAGGAAAAAGGTGAATTTTGATAGTCAGGGTTTTGTTTTGTCTTTGAGCCAAATAAATATAAATATTTATAAAATATGAATACTTGTCGAATATGAACGGTTATGTAGAAGTTAAACGTCGACGAAATATTAAGATAGATATTAAAGTGAAATTTATTGTATTGATTAATATGAATATATATATATATATATATATATATATATATATGCGAGTATGTATGTAATGGGCTCGATATTTACCCTGGTCTTGTTAGGTTGCCATAGATTTTTGACACTCGGTATTAATTAACTATTTGTGATATATAGTATTCCCGCGTAAATTGTCATAAATTACTTTTGTTGAGTTGTTATTAATTTTTGTAACTATTAAAGTGGAATATAATGTTAACTACTGCATGTGAATAAAACAAGTAGCGGGTCGTAAGATAAATAAGAATAACCCTAATCCTTACCCAAATTTACTTTGCGAGTGAAATTAGCAACCTACGAAACAGTGCGCCCCTCCAACGACTTTTTCCATCAGTAAAACATGGAACAAATCCTTCCCCTACGATCGGACACCAAACTATTCAGTATCTAGAATTTTTGACTACAAGATCTATACTAGGGAAAAATTTAGTGATCTTAAATTCAACGAACTGAAATCTGTTCAATAAGTTAATGCGAATACCGGAATATGGAAATATGTTCCCAATATCTGTGACTGGATTTGATAAGTTTTCCTTAATATTGACAAACTTTGAAATTTTAGATAAAGTGCGTCGAGTGACGAAATGAGAAATATAGATATACATATATGTGATATGAAGCAATTAGTTGTCTATAGTTAAGACAAAAACAATTGAATACTCTCACGGACACAAACCACAGTGCATAAAGAGAGTTGAAAAGAAAGAAAAAAAAAAGAGCTATTATCGACGTGAGAACAAAGACTCATAAAACAGTCGATACGTCTCCTATTGAGACAAAGACTCAATAAAATATTACTAAAGTTTTTTTTAAATGATTAACCAATTATTTTTTTCTTTTCCTGCAATGATATGTATTCATTGCACTGAGTTTTAAATATATATTGACCCTTGAATTTTTTTTCTTGTCTCGTCTTTGGTTTAATTCTTTTTCATGTAATCCAACTTTTAATATATATATATAAAAAGAGAAATGTGTTATTTGATCTTGTTGAAAGTAGCGAATTTCTGTGCATGTTTATGAAACATTCTTTTCATGTATTAAATTTTTTTCTCTGTTATGTCAAACTACACCTTCTTCTATTGAAATGTAATAAATGTCTATAGCATTGTAGTTAGGTTAGTTTAATTCAACCAAATACAACCCGAAGTATACATTGTCCTGTATGAATGTGTGTGTGAGTGAAATGTAGGTTTAGTATTAAGTGTACCAATTATCTTGTCATACATATGTGACTTATTATAATTATTGGTAGTTATCAATTGAACTCATTGAATGTTAATACTAACTTAAGTTGGCTCTATGAAGGAGGTAAAAAGGACTGAAGTAGCCTGAACGAATGATCATCATGAGAGAACTGTGAAAGTCAAAATCTTCGTCACATATGTGATACTCTGATTTTTTTTTTTCTTTCTGTGGTCGTTTCTAACATGCCATCAACTTCGTCGTTCATTTTTCAAATATTGAATATTAGTCTAGAACTTCTGGAAATATTTAAAAAAAAAAAAAGGTAAAATTAAACTTTCTCATCTATCTCCGAGCTAGATTGGGATAATTTGGTAGTTGGGGTCAAATGGATCTAGGTCGGGGATGTATGAGTTAACATGTGTCTACCGTTGATCACGTTAATACCAGATATTCAACTAATAGCTATTGGAAATGATCACAATTAGATAATTATTCGCTTTCCTTTACCATATTCCTTAAAATATCTAGTAACAGTTTTCCCTTTATCACCTTCTTACTTTACATCTTTCCTCTTCTATCTTCTTTTCTTTTCTTCATCTTCTTCTTCTATTTTTTAATAAAACTGGAAGGGGGGTCGTGACTGGGAATTCTATATGTAATAAACACGGTCATGTATTTATTTATTTGATTTTATTTTCTTTAGAAGTCCGATAAAAAGTTTTCTCGTTTTGATCGAACCTAGTATGTTCGAAATTAAGAAATGGAAATTATATTCCAATGTAATTAGGCATAAGCTGATAGCTTCATGAACATCCCCACCAGGGGTGAAGGGTTCCCACTCACGACTTATTTCTGTGCATCACCTTTGTTGCAGATTTTTTTTTTCTCAATCAGTTGTAGATTGACGCGCAGCGACAGGATTCGTTGTTATGGCAACAGTGGTTGCTGTAGCAACGGCCCCATAAGCCAGTTTTAGTTTTATACATCATATGAAAAGATGCGGAAATATATTGAAACAGGCTGAGATCACGGTATTTAAAATACTACTACTACTACTACTACTACTACTACTACTACTACTACTACTACTAATAATAATAATAATAATAATAATAATAATAATAATAATAATAATAATAATAATAATAATAATAATAATAGGAGGTTCTGAAAAGGCAGCATTGCGGTTGCATATTCACTCAGTCCACAATCGTTCTATGGAACAAATGCCAGACTAGACACAGAGTACATGAATACTTTTATAATGATCTATAGGGTAAACCAGCATGCAACCACAAGACTGGAAGTTTTCTTGTTCTGCTGGTGCTTTTTCAGTTCTTTCTGTAGTTGTGTTGTAGTTTTTATTTACTTTAATTGTATTTACAACCTTTGTTTCGCTTGGGAATTCCTACTTTTTCGATTATGATGGAGATTTAAACCCTTGTTTTCTTATTATGAAGGTTATCCATACTCTACATACTGAGTTGCATAATTAACAGGATAAACAATAGGCAACTACCCTAGATTTATGATTTCTTCATATCTCTATTTTGTTCATTTTCACCATGTTGATTTTTTAAATTATGATTTCATATATGCTAAGACATATTCTCTATCGAAACGAATCAAAGGACCCCTTTGTTTAAATTTCTGCTGTAGAAGATAACAAATTAATATACACACATACATCTGTGAAACTTATTTTCCGCGTTGCCATATTTAGGTCATTCAAACAAGATCCGAAATTCCCTTGCTGAGAATTTATGTAAATAGCAAGCAGCTATGTTTGTAGTGCTCACAGTCATTTTGATTATTTCATTCCTCATTATATATTAAAGTGATGTAAAAAAAAATAGAAAAACTGAAGTAAAATAAAAATCTAAATAGAGGAAAATAAACAAGAATACACAACGCCTTGCCACTCACTCACTCACTGTACCTAGATTGAAGAAATCTATCAGCAAGGCGACTCCGGCATTACCGGGAAAAGTATTGGGATGCTTTACTTGGGATGCCTCTCGTAAGCCTCTGTAAAATCATGATACCCTTTCCCCGTAATATCTATATTATGTTCCTTACTGCAAACTTTTTTTCATGCTTACACTGTTCGTTTCATGCAAAAGGTTTATGACAGAGAAATAAATGTGGAAAACTTAGTAAATAAAAAAATAACTAAAAATCAATGGTAAAATGGAAAAACATCCCTAAGAGCAAGGAATCGTGAAATAATATTTATAAAGTATTGAAATTTCATTTGTTTCTGGATGTCAAATATTTATTGAATATTGAAAACCGGCCTATTTTTGATCACAGATTGAACATTTATTAAATATTGAAATTATGTTATTATAAATGACACTTTTCTCTTTGGATTTTAACCGCTTCAGCAGACAAAGCTCAGGCCAGGAAGTTGACCATAAAATCGCAATGAAACTGGATTTTTTTTTTTTTTTTTTTTTTTTGTGCGAAGGGAACATGTGTAGCGTTGTTCTTTCCTGTACCTCTGCACAAGAAACAGAGCAGGCTTTCTTCTAAATTGAATAGAACAGCGGTACTTCAAATATTGCGAATGGACGTTTCTAACTGCTCTTTCACTTTCTCGAATGATTACCGACGAACTGTACATATCCCTACGCAAGTTTTGTGTGTGTGCATAAGTCACTACTCTGAAATCTTTCGGGCTGTTTATCACAATGGAAACAGGGAACGCGGCGTATAATGTGTAGTACTGTATGTTGTATGTATTATTGTAAGTGACCTGCTAGGAGTAAGATTGTAATTCCTGGAATAAACTAGACGATGGAATATGACAGCTATTGTCACGGTCGAGATGTAAGAGTATAAAAATAGTTCGTGCCGGCAGGGTCAGAAACAAGAGATTGTCTTTTTTTTCCCCACCTATCCCAGTTGGGGAAGGAGGTGTTTGGAATCTTGGCTAAGATAATTGCCGCTAGTCTAAATTGTGAATCTGCTAGTACAAACAATGTACTGGAAAAGGAAAAGGTATTGTGGTTATGAAATTTCATCCCTTCACTTCAGCTGTTGCTTCTGGCAATGAGATAATATCGAGTTCGCAGAAGGAAGTCTGCAAATGGGGACAGCTCTTCAATCTTCTCTTTCGTGGTCAATAAACCCCCACCCCATTTGCAGTGACCTTCACAAAAGAGTATTTCTGCTTCAGAAGAAAAATAATATCCATTCATCTGTGAAAGCTTTCAGGAATGTTTCGGAGCTTATTTGGTTGTTTCATATGAACATACGTATTTCGCGAAAAATTCACACAGCCAGGAGTGGAAGCGGAAACTATTGAAAGCCCTGTTTTTGGCGGGAGGTGTTTCCAACCTCCACAGAATGTATACTAACAAAAATTATATTACTTGTGCTCATAAAAGAATGCCAAGTTGAACTTTTGATTTTATGTTTAGCGTCCCTTTGAGCAGCGAGGCTACATGAGACGTAGATATACAACTCCTGAAATCCGAAGATTATCGTTCAATGCACTCCCACTGGAAATCGAACACGGGATCCCGTTCACCAAAGTCGCGCATAATAGCCATTAGACCAGCAGGGAGGGTCACCCCAAATAGAACGTGGATAGCAAACAAAACAATTCATTTCCCATCTTCACAATGATTGGTAGGGTGAAATTAAAACTTACAAACATTATTTTAAAAAGAATGTGGTTAGTTGAATATATAGACAAAATATTCGTCGGCTTCACCCCTAGATCTCCCAGTTTGCTCGGTTTACGGCCTCTCAGTTCATGAACCTAGAACCATATTTAATTTCATTTGGGGCTTCGCCCACAGCCTCCCTTATCCCTTTTGATCGGCCAACGGCCTTGCATCTGATAAACTTGCAAACACACCGAATTTCATTTCAGATCCGGAAAATCGCTCCGTGTACGGCCTCGCATCTTATTAGGCGTTTACTCGACCTATGGCATCGTACCTCATAATCCTGCAAGCATATTGAATTTCAGTTGAAGTTGCCAAAGGATTAGCTCCAACCCAGGTTTGCAGGTTGAGTCAGGTTCAGTACGTGGGGGCTTCGCCCTCAGATCCAGGGGCGTAAATAAGGGCCCCGTAGACCCTGCATTGCGGGGGGCCTCAAGCCATCAGGGGCCCCAAAATCGTGAAGTGGGAAGTAGGGAAGGGGGCTCACTCCACGCTGTCTGCGGGAGGGCCCCCAAGCCTTTAGTTACGCTACTGCTCAGATCCTCTACATTTGCTCTTCATATCATACACCTGCACATTTCCCGAATTTTTGTTCAAATTCCAAGTTTCATGTCTCTAACATGCCGGGGTTCCGAGATTTGAACATCTTTTCTTCCCGCCTCTTTTCTTTCCTTCTAGGATATACATAAAAACGCTTAATAAGTATCTAATAATCTCCATTGAAAAGTCTAAATACCACATCCATGTTCCTAACCTTCAAAGATTCCAAGATATCGACATCTTATTATAAGAATTACAATGTAGCTCTTTTCTTCTACTTTCACTAAAATATAAAAAAATGCCGAAACATGTGTTAATTTATTTTAAATGGGAAATCCCAATATCAAATTTCAAGTCTCTAACCCGGAGTGAACATCTTACTATAGTAATTATAATCCACGTCCATTTTTCTTGCCGCCCTTTTTCTTCCCTTCTGGGCCATATTTTAAAAAAAAGCACTGAAATACGTGCTACATTATTTTAAATTAAAAGTCCAAATACGAAATTCTATGTTTCTAACCGTCAGAGTTTCCGAGATATTGGCAAGATACGAATTGCAACTCCCATTGCATTTTCCTTTTCTCCCCTTCCTATTTTCCTTTCCCTTTCGCCATTTTCCTTTTCTTCCCCCCTCTTCGTCCCATCTAATTAAAACGTCACAAAACGCTAAAAACATGTCAAATGATTTTCAATGAGAAATGCAAATATCAAATTTAAAGTATCTAACGTCACGAGATTCGGAAATATTTCCATTTTATTAAAATATTTCAGACACCATTTTCCCTCCATCCCTGTCGCATTTCCAAAAATCATTCCTTAGTAGTACTCTACGTCACAAATCCTATGTATTGTCCTAATTTTTTTATTTTGACTTCTATATGGCTTAGTTTTTAATTCCTTCCTATATAAGTCATTAAATTTGTATAACTATACTCACCACTCCAGAAGCTGCATTGTATCCATGTCCATAACTTCTTTTGCTCCACCCTCCGTCCACGTATACAGTTATCCATGGTATACCATCTGGATCTACATGGCCCTTTCCAATCGCTAATCTTCTTTCTTCCTCTCCAGCTTCTTTCATCTGACTCCAAAGAGAATCTGTCCACACCTACAAAAGATATACATTGTTTTAGAAAACATGACATATCGTTATTTTGTTCTAATTTTGATTCATTACAAATCTCATTACCCATTTACTTTCTACTTTGAGTGATATCCATAACGAACAAGATAAATTTCCCTAGTCATCGAGAATGTGACTCAGTTTCTCTATGATTGTGCAAAAACTATACGGATAAATAGTTATTATTTGTCTCTGCATGCTTTGTCTGGTATGCATTGCAAAGACTAGCAGCGTTCAGAAAATATCAGTTTGAATTTTACTTTGTATAAATGTAGATAGCGACTGAGGCTTCACCTCTTGAATCCCACATATGCTCACTCTCCGATCTCGCATCTCATAAACATAAAATCATCAATGTTTGGTTAGCCTACGGCCCCGCACCCCTGCAAGAGTGCTGAATTAAATCGAAATACCGGAGGATTTGTTGCAGAACGGTTTCTAAAACTATTTCCTTGTGGCCAAATAGCGTTCTCGCTTGCTGTGTGGGAGATTCGGGTAATATTTCGTGAAAGATCAATGGTTTGGATTTCACGTTAATTTACAGATTAAAGTCTCGTATGGCTCCGGTGCGCAACCATCTCATCACACACACCATAAAGTATTCTTGACAACATCAATATGAAAATTCCACGAGAGCAGCAAAACGAGTGTGATCCACAATTCGTTATATGGCGGGTTACGTAAGCTGAGGATCATAGCGGGACCATATATATAAGCGCCGAACTCCTCACATCAAGGTCTCGCTCGCTCAATTTCCTTGTGATTAAAGTTATTTTATCATTTTCTCCAATGGAGTCAGCGATTGAAAATAAGTAGATTTTAACTACGTACGTTAATTGTAATAAAATTTGCTTGTTAATATATTATTGAACCATTTATAACATCTTTTTTCCATTATTTTGAGTTGAAATTGCAAAATTAAAAGTGTGGTGAGTTCAAAAATCTTACTACACCCCACCCTTCAACAGCTGCTCATGTTGACCCCATTTTGTTTAACCCTAATTTATCCTGCATTCGCATTTTGATATGAAATTTATTCACCGATCCTGAAGGAGACGGTGATGATGATAATGAATGAAATGGTTGAATGAAGAAAGTGGACGAAAGAAAAGAACCCCCATGTAAACCCACGCAATGATATCTGTCCGTTTGGCGCGAGATGGGATCAAATCAGGAAACCCACGTACCAGATGAACGCTCTACCATCCACCACGACTCAAATATTCGCAGTTAGGCGGCGAATTCATGCTTTCTTTCAGACTCCCCCGTTCAATATGAAGTGGTGATGAATTTATTTGTCATTAATTTATTTACAATTCAAAATTAGATGCTTGGGAGACCCATTTATATATTTTTTCTTATGAGATCGCGTTAGTTCAGTGGTGGAACGCTCACCTATAGCGGAGGGCGACCCTGCTTCGATCTCGGTCCCACCAATGTGGACTTTATGGTGGACAAACACCGCGTAAGTGTTTCCTTTGGAGTTCTCTAATTTCCTTCCACTTCCTTCATCCCACCATTATCGCTTATTTAATCATTACCGCCTTTCTTAGTCGCGGTGCAGAAAAAAAAAAGATTTTCTCAAAAGCAAAAGTAATTTATTATAAATCCGTCATATTTGATCGCTATCAAAGCTGAAATAACCGATTTATGTGCTTTATGTGTTTTTTCTTTTTCTTTTTTAACGATTAATTTACGTTTTCGAGTTTTCCACATTTTTGGCAATTGAAACTACTACGTTGCCCTTGTAACCAGGTCAGCAACTAGAAGGGGGCAAGGGGCCAGACCTCCCTAAATTTTTCATGGCTCGCAGATCTCAATGCATCGTATACTATATTAACACAAAAAATCATGAATTTATATATTTGTAACAATTATTTTAAGACTTGGGCCCCCCTAACATGTTTATGGCACCCCCAGACTTCTATGGCTGGTTGCGGGCCTGCTTGTAACTAAGATTACTTTCATTGCGCAAGTGCTATTATGATAAAATCTTCTATACAGAACTATATAAATACAACTATTATATTAGCCACTTGTGATATTGTTGATAAGTAGGAAAGTATATTTTTCAGGTTTTTTTTTTTTTTTTTTTTTTTTTTAAAAGATCAAACGGATTTGTCAATTATTACTTACCGGTTCCAGATCTTGTTCAATCTTGTTGAATAGTTTGAAGCTCATACATGGGATATCCATAATACTGAGGAATTCCTCTAGATGAGAATACCCACTTCCAATGGAAACAGTACCCCAAACAGCTGCAGTATTGATTACAGATCTTTTCGACTGTTGTTCCTCCTCTGTAGAGTGACATACTTCGCGTTTGCACACGCGGCACTTGAAATAGAGGTAAGACACTAGTCCTGAACGTCTCTCTCTATGAAAATCCATTTTTCCTAAGACACATATCTTTCTGTGGTTTTCTTGGAGCTTTATGGACCACTTGAGAATGTGTCCCAAATTTACAATCCGGTAGCCATTTGGAAAGTCATTGCGACTAACAATCTCTGTTTCGGGCTCCACTACAAGAGATGGTAGAGACTCAGTGTCAGAGCTGAAATAACATATAATAATAATAATAATAATAATAATAATAATAATAATAATAATAATAATAATAATAATAATAATAATAATAATAATAATAATAATAATAAATTATAGAAATGAAAATGAAATTTATAGAAATTTAGTGCTTATATGTTGAACGATATGGCTTATATGAATAGGGTGAATAATTGAAGAACAGATGGTCAAAAATTACTTTTTTCCTGTATGTAGGACTGCGAAATGTGTTTATCTTTTTAAAAATTTGAATTAGATTTTCTTCTCTATGACTATTATATTATCTCCTATTGTCGCTCGAAAATTAAAACCAAAAAAGTAACTTTGATATGAAGTTCAAATGTGAAACTGGTTTTGTTCTTTGGTTTGCAATTTAGATAGATTAAAACAGTGCAATTTTAGACTCGGTTTCATTACTTTTCGGGGAATAACCAAGAGTAGAAAATCATATGGAGCAAAAGCCACGACGAAAAAAAAAAAAAAAAAAGTTGAGGGCGAAAATCACGCTGCCGGAATCTGATGTAAACAAACAACTGAATGTTGTTGTAGAAGGCTGAGTCCCCTTCAGATGTGAGTTGACCAAGGATTTCTAAAAATTATTTAGTAGGAATAATCTGTAAATTAAGCATGATTTTTTAAATAGCTTTCCACTAATAAATTACGTATAGATTTAAAGTTTGAATTTCAGACTTTTTTTTTAAAGTAACATTTCAATACATAAAGAAAATATGTATTGTTGAAATTAAATGAGAGAAATAAATCACACGAAAAAAAAAGCCTTTTAAGTTAGTGAACAATGTATATATATATATATATATATATATATATATACAAGGGCGGATCCAAAGGGGGGCTAAGGGGCTATAGCCCCCTCCCCTTGACGCTCAGGTTTACATTGGATAAAATGGGCTTCAATTCTGCTTTACACTGGATAAAACGGCAAATTATGGTTTAGCCCCTCCCTTGATCATATCCTGGATCCGCCACTGTATATATATATAATTACTTTTTCCTCTAAACCTTCAGTTACAATGAAGAATTTAGCAGGTGATTTTCCTCGAAGTGTACATATTTTAGCAGTAAACCATTATAAAATGTGTGATAGAATGAGTCGAGTAAAGTACATTTCTTCAAGTCTGAAATATTAATAGTCCTAAAGTAAAATAATCGTTTAATCCTTATTGTAATTCTATATGTTGTCAGTTAAATTAATTCCTATTTTTTATTTTAGCTGTATATTATAACAAGTTTTTGTAAAGCATCTAATTCAGGTGAATTCTAAACAGTATCAAAGAAGATGGCAAGTGTATTAGGGTATATATATTATTGAACCAATAAAAGTAAACACTTAATAAATAAGGTAGAATACATTTCCTAAAATACCTACATATACAAACACATAACATTCAGACATAAGATGCAATATATATATATATATATATATATATATATATATATATATATATATATATATATATATATATATATATATATATATATGTCGCTGGTCTAGTGGCTAGCACGTGCGCTTCTCTGCAAGGGGTCCTGGGTTCGAGTCCCGAAGGGAGAGCATAGAACGATTGTGGTTCGGATTCCATGTTAACCAATAGGTCCATGTTTCATATAGCCTCGCTGCTGACAAGGGACGCTAAACTAATATATATTTATGATCCGAGAGAAAAGTGAAATTTGCCATTGCCATCATAAAAAAGTAATTTAAACAAGAATACTTATGATATCTACAGATCCTAATTTCGATTTTTTCAAACTTGTCAAGATCAACGGGTTGTCAGTGGTCGATTTGGAGGGAATACGGAGAACGTCGTTCTCCATTTACCAGAAAATCAAATATCCGTTCCCCTACTTTATTTCATCTGGAACGCGTTACCCCGGAATCTTACAAAATAATTTTGTTATTCAATGTATTAGAGAATTTTATATTAATACATAGAGAGTGTTCCCCCACTTCTTTAAAGCCAAATCGACTACTGCAGGTCGTAAGATATGCAAGGATCCTAAAAATAGTGATTTTTTTTTAAATGTGGCATATTGTTCCAAGCCCTTCATATATAACATTGCGCATAATACTATTATTATATGTATCGCTGTATAAAATTAAACACGCAAATGATTCACGTAATTGTATTTTTAAAAAATAATACACCTAGCAATATTATAATAATCCACTAAAAGATTAGTGAAACATGTGAAGGGTACAGGGAAAGAACATGGTAAGTACATTTTTTTTCTTCGATTTTGAGATTGCACCCAACCGTAAAAGCAGGGGTGCCCACAAGGGGGGGCTATGACGCAAACTGCGTCATTGAAATATTGTGGGGGGGTTAAAAATCCATATAAATATGTTTGATGGGGGGGGGTAAAATTAATCGAAAAGAAGATTTTTTTCATGGAAGAACACCTACGGATAGACACTTGGGGGGGTGCGTCATGGACATAAGGGGGGGTGGGCACCACTGGTAAAAGTATGCATTGCACACGATGTTTTGGACTACTCAAAGTGGTAAAAAATTTTGATCATTCCTCTGTAAATTGGATGTTAAAAGCAGCTATATGCGTAAAGAACACGCTCAGTCAGACTACAAAAATGAGTTTTGGTATAAAATCAATAAAACTGGATTTACAATGTTCTTTCCCTGCATACATTTAGATAGAATGATAACAAGATAAGAATCATTTTATGTTGGTTCAAAGTAATTAATAATCAGGATGGAAAGTAAAATAAATCTCACCTTTCTTTATCATTTGATTCATCCCTTGCAATTGGAACCTCCATAGAACTTCCACTTGTTTCTTCCAAAGATACACAAACAGAAGTGTCACACTTGGAGCTATCTTCTATTTTACGCCTTTTTATCCAAGATAAACGAATAGCCTTAGAATGCTTATTTCTCTTCCTACTTCTGGAAGGACATCGCCGCGTACGACCCATTTCTAAAACACTAGCTGAATAAAACTGTGCGTTGGTAACTCTGTCAAGACTTATCCAGACTGCAAGAAGTTCCGAAAAAAAACGTCGCCTGAAGTGGGAGGCGCCACCTCACAAACCAAGAGGGTGGCATTTTACATATTACGAAATTGTTTCATGTTTTATTTTGAAATGCATATGTCTATATCCAAAACTGTGGTACCAATCAAAAGACAAATATATAGGGATTTGCCTGATATGCAATATATAGGAATAAATAAAGTATTTTCCACAAAAATAGTGCTCAAAACTGAAAGTTTGCTCCTCATACGGAATTCAGTAGTATCAGCAATGCACTTTTCCATTTTCAATTAATAATAATTTAACATCTGTCACGATATTGACGTGTATTATTATTTTATGTCAATGAGAAATGTGTAAAGAATCATATACTTTTTTACAAAAATATTTCTGACAATTGATTACAGAGAAAAACACGTAATAAAAATGCATAATTAATAATTAATTATGCAGTAATTAATTATCTAATTTTGTATAAAATCACTTTTAATCATACATATAGTCAATGTAATAGTGTTTTCATACAGACAGAACATGAGTAATGCGTTAATATTAGTAAATCTCAAAATGGCAAATGTCCCCTTAAAGGAGCACTCTGATTTACCCAATTAAAAAGATCTTAACGATTTATCCCTTTACAAGCGACGTTTCCTTCATCGCCTTCGTGGCGAAGTAGAAAGAACACTTGCGTAGTAATCATATGGTTGGTGGTTTGAGTCCCCTGCGGGGTAATTTTTTGATACTTTTTAAAGTGTTTTTTAGACTCACCTTAATGTAACTAAATCACACATATAGCCAATTTAACATTTTGGGGGAGTAATTTTGTGGTTCGTTGGCGCTTTGTCGCGTCTCTGCCGCTGGTGGTATAATTTTCAAAACGGTAGAGGGGCCACCGGGAATCGTTGCTGCGGCGCCGCCAATGTTTGGCGAGATGTCGCTAATTGCCCATTTGTGGTCCACCGACGCTTACGGCATGGGGACAATTCAGTGTGAATTGCGAAACCATTCAACAACACCTTCATCAACTGAGAAAATACTAGAAGTTGGGTCGATGGGTCCCACATAACTTGATTTCGGGTCAAAAGGCAACGCAAGCAGAGACCTGTGTTTCTTTGCTGTCTCTTCTGAGGAAGGAGCCATTTCTGGACAAGGTGTTGCCATGTGATGAGAAATGGGTCCTGTACGAAGTTCCACAGCGCCGTCATAATTGGTTAGCATCCCATGAACGGTTCCAAGACAGCCGAAACCAGCACTACACCAGAAGAAAGTCCTCCTGTGTGTTTATGAACTGCTCGCGGCATCGTGCATCGGGAACTGTTACCAGCTGGTAATCGCATCAATCAACTGTGTACTGTCAGCAGTTGAGCAGTGTTCAAGAGAAACTCAAAACTCTGGAGCCAGCACTTCTGAATACCAAAGAGGTCCTTATGTTACAGGACAACGCTAAGCTCCTCGTGGCTAGGATGACCCGGGACACCATTTTACGCCTTGGATAGGAAACACTATTGTATACGCCATACTCACTGGATATTGCACCGTCCGATTATCATCTGTTCCCTTCTTTGGACAATCACCTTTAAAGGATGCCAACTCGAATCCCAAGTAGAGGTGCAAAATGCACTTGATACCTCCTTCGCTTCACGGAACACCAACCTCTACAGCGATGGAATAAATGGCCTTCCAGAACGTTTGCAGAAGGTTGTCGATGTATTCTTAATCTTCCAGATACGTGTTAGGTGACATATGAATGGTGGTGGGTGAGAAAGCGATAGAACTTTCTTGTTTACCTTTATAGATCGGTTCTGTGTATTGAAATAGTTATGAACAAAGGTATAATGTTTGGTCGGGGGCAGTAGTTCTTGGTTAAACATAATACAAACTATCTGTAATATAATTTATGAAATTATTATTATTATTATTATTATTATTATTATTAATAATAATAATAATAATAATAATAATAATAATAATAATAATAATAATAATAATAATAATAATAATAATAATAGTAAGAAGAAGAAGAAGCAGCAGCTAAAAACAGTGTTTTTAGTTTTCTGGAAGAAAACCAAAATTTTCCAGTTTTTTTCAGGCTTCAAAAACACTACCTGCAACACATCTTTTTTTTTAGATTGTAGCTCGCCCCCCTTCAAAAACGACGAGCCCCTCCTACAGAAACCTGCTGGCTATACCCCTGGTCTTAGGTGACATATCGATGCTCTAAGGTGATAGGTCAAAAAGCGACAGAACTTTCTTCGTTAATTTTATACATACTATGTAAAACTACTGTATAAGTTCTAGTATCTCGAGTTCGGGAAATCGGAATGTCAAAATTCCTTCAGATTCGTGTTCCTCGTGGTCTAGTTTACAAAATATATAAAAATTAGTTTTGGTCCAGTTTGCTTCCGTGGTCACTTTATGTTCGAATATCTCGAGTTCCGAAATTCGGAATGTCAAAATTCCTTCAGATTCGTGTTTCTAGTGGTCTACTTTACAAAATATATAAAAATAAGGTGGGGTCTAGTTTGCTTCCCTGCAGCCGAAAAGTACATTGGAAGTGTCATCAAAGAAGTAACTTTAAAAAAAAAGTGCGAAGGATCCAAGGTCAGTATTTGTAAAACACAAGTTCACATCAGTACTTACGGTTTAGAACTCCCCACTTTCCTGACTAAAAAATTGCAACCCTAATTTATCTGTGACTTGTACAACCATCGAACAATCCCTTTCGCACAGTGCTGCATATATTACCATAATAGTCTTGGAGCAAATAAAAAAAGTTAAAACACAGACATAAATCAATACAATTGTCTCGACCAATAAATGCTTTCACAATTGTTAAAAGGTGTAATTAAAAACATCAAACATTGTTTCTGCTTTGAAAAGGACAAACAAGGTTTCGTTCATAAAACCGCAAACACGGTTTCGGGCGGCTTTCGCTTTCGAAAAAAGCTTTTGCGGTTTCGGTTTTGAAAACCGCATTTGCGGTTTCGGTTTTGAAAACCGCTTTTGCGGTTTTCGGTTTTCAGAAAACCGGTTTTCTCAAAAACCGAAAACCGCAAATGTCAGAAAAATTCAACAGCACTAGTTATAATACGCATAATATTTTCACTTACGTAATTCTACATTTATTCCTTTTCAAAATTGACCAATAGTATATTTTCTTTCGCTTGTCTTTGAAATGAATTCTCTTGCAATGGTGTTTAAGTCTGGTCGCTACACATATGCAACAACAGCAGATGAGCCAATCTTTCCTGTGTCATAGACGTCCTCAAATATGTCTTTAGACGACGCAAATAGCTGAATGATCTTTCGCAAATGCTCAAGAAGCTGGCATGGTGAGAACGAAAGTCCCTAGACGAACAACTTGGTCGAGAAGGCTGCGAGCAGTTGGGGTTTCAGCACTAATAGTTTTTAATAATCTGATGGTCGTCAGCGACTCAGTCGTCATCAAAGTAGGTGGAAGCAGCCTGAGCTGAGCTCATAATCTATCCAGGTTAAAATCCGACGGGTGAACTCCCAATTCCTGCTTCAAATATTCTCTTGAGAGAGGCCCACCAGCACATATAGCTCCTTCAGAAAGTATCTTCTAGAGTTTTATGAGTTGTTTGAGGCCTGGCTGATTGAAACGACGCTATACTTCATTCAACAAATAGTCAGTGATTTCTAAGTACAATTTTGGAAGATCTGATACAGGTTCTAGGGTAGGTGCTATAGAAGGATTATCAGTCTGCTCCAACCTAATTGGTGTTCTGTTTGATCTTGATGAAGTGGGCAATTTAAGTGTAATCTGTCTGCATTTTCCTTTGCTTCCTTATAGATGTTTTCAAATGCACTGTCCGTTCGTAAGTTTCTCAGAGTAGGCTATCCTCTAGATAGAATCGCTGCTGCTTTTTTAGCTCCAGAAGCAGAAGCATCAGAATTTTGAAGCACTTTCGCCAGTTGTCCGCAAGGTACAAAAGCACGTATACTGACTATCAGAAAAAATATTCCGAATTTGTTAATTCTTTTCAAATATCCTTTTAGAATTACTTTTTGACCATCATCTGGAGCACTTGTATTACTGATGATTTTTTTTTTCAACGTGATTTGAATTCGTTTGTAGTAGATTGAAATCTGATTAGAGATTTTCGCCTAACACACCAGCGAGTAGGACAAACAGGCAGCAAATGTTTAGGATTACCTTAGTTGATAGTTTTACAGGGTTCAAGAACAATGTCGGCGTGCGTATGTTGTCTATCGTTTTGCAGAATCCAGGTTGATGTTTCAACGTCTTTCACTATGGCCCGCGCGTCACACAAAGATTCGCATTTTCGTGCTACTTCCTGAAATGGAAGATCTAACGCATGATTATTGCAATGAATGTATACAGCTTTCGGATGGTGAGTCGAAGTTATCTTCTGCACACTATTCACTCGTCCTGACATGATAGCTGCACGATCATGACACTGTTTGCGTATATTTTCTGCATTCAGGTTAGTTTCGTTAGAATATCTTTGATCGTGAATTCTGTTTCCGATTTTTTGCCATGTGGGGTGATCGTTTCCATAAATATTTTGTTGGGTTTGAGGAATCAGAGTCAATACAGTACACACCGAGACAACTGTTTTTTTTTTTTTTTTTCTTTCTTTGAAATATCAGTCGTGGAATCGGCTATGATTGCATAAAATGAAGACTCTTTAGCTTCTGCTACCAAGTCTCTTTATATTGCATGTCCCATAATGTTTAAAATTTCATTCTTTCAATCAGCACTAAGCCAGATATTCCGTCGATTAATCCATTGATTGAAAACAGGCACATCCATTTTTCTTTCATCCAGGACAGACATCAAATTACCCGTACTATGCAAATGTTTACTGATTGCTTGACCACTGCGAGTTAAATATCTAACACTACTAGTTGTTATAAGCAGTGACTGTCTTCCTTATTCTTGTTTACAAACTTGGTCTGAAAGGAGAGCTGAAACACGTCATATCTTAACCCTTTCACTACCACTGGGACATATGTGTCCCACGATACATTCTCAGAGTACCCCTGGTAATTTACCGCATTTTATTGCTATGAATCGATGTTCCACTGGTAAAGAGAAGCCTGCTAATGGTTCACAGAATTCTTATTAACATTATCAAATAGACAGTAGTGGAAGTGAACGTGAACAATGAAAGTGATAATGGAACAGATGAAAGCGAGGAGCAATGTGCTAGTGATAAAGCAGTGGTTGCATGTACTGTAACTTGGAAAAGGATGCCGAAATATTTGTAAAATATTTGTAATCATAAATACGACCCAATTGTTTTTCTGACAATGTACGTTTCATAATTGAAAATACAAGATGATCGTTCGTCAATACCACTGGGACATATAGGTCCAACGTAAAAATATCAGAGGGATACATAATGTCCCACCCTTCCCAAGTCGAAAAACGAAACGGTGGAAAATGTTTTTATATATATTTATGCGTTTGAAAACAACTTAAAATAGCCATACATTAATGTTTTTCACTCCGAAAAAAATGTTAGTGAAAGGATTAAACGAACGGAAAGAATAGAGTTCGCATTTTTCATATGCTCTGAATTATTAATCCTACCTTATACATTTTTCCTCCTCACTATAAAACGTACAGCACTCTGCATATTGTTTGTAAGAACATTAATTTAACTTTATGGAAAATGTATTTAGGCCCTAAATATCCTGTTATTCATTTAAACTGTTATATTTTTCAAACTTTAAAATCTCGCTCAACGACTCGTTTCATATTGCAGACTTACGATTACTTAAACAACAATTTTAGTGTTTTGAGAATGTACACCGATGGAAATAAAGAGATTTTTCAATTCTTTTTCCTAACTCTTTCTCTCTAACATGGGGGCAGAAAAAGCGCCCGGTCCCTTGTTTCAAAGAGAAAGATGAATCTGGAATAGACAATTTTTTCACATTACTATAAAAAGCAAAATTTAGTTCATATAATCAGTGTTGTGTGATGTTTTTAGTCTGAAAGTGAGGGGGCAAAACGAGTATCTTGCCCCCTTTGAAAATTTCAGGAGGGGCAACTGCCCCCTTGCCCCCCCCGGTTCCGGCGCCCCTGTGCATACCGTATACTTGCAAACGTGCTTAGCTTAAGTTTACAGATTAGAATAATTTGGTCTAAAATAAACTTATCAGCAGATGAACTTGGGCTTCCTTTGTAATAGGAAGTAGGCTATCTACTGTAGAAAAAAATCAGAGAGAGAGAGAGAGAGAGAGAAACGTGAGCATCATTTACAAGTTTATTACTTACACGAAACTTAAGGAAGATATTCGTGTTACAATTTATTTGGTGTGCACTGGGGAAACTGTGGCTCAATCTGATTCTGATTTCAAATTGATTTCGTTTTTTAACCCTTTCTGTAACCTGGGTTTTGGGGGTATTTTTTAGACTTTCAGTCAAGCAGCTACTGCATCGTCACTATTTATCCTAGGATCATGGTTCATACCTCATTCTCTTCAGAATAGAACCGGCTTTCAAATGGTACCACTTGTATGCTCATACCATATACCAGGAGAGGGAAAAATTGTCAAAGGGAAAATTTCGGAGGGAAATTTTTTTCACACTTTGGGCCCCTCTGGAACGGCCCTGTGTGAACGTAGAGATCTAAGAGTTTCTATCTTGAATACGGAGGGCGGGAGAAATTTTATCAAGAATCCCCACAATGCCCCAAATTACCACAAAACACCATGACCTCAGGTAAAATATTTCCTGAGACATCTCTATTTACCCTAAGACTATAATCCGCCAATCATTCTCTTCAGAATAGAACTGCCTTTCAGGCGGTACCATTCACGTGTCTCTGTCGTGTGTCTAAGGCGAGAAAATCCCGAAAAAAGGGATTATTTGGGTCTAAATAGCCCTTTTTTCAACTTTTAGCCTCCCTGGACCCCCATGTTTTAACGCAGAGATCTGAAAAAAATGATAAATACTACTAAGTGGGCTGAATGTTTATGCACAATTCCAATTTTCCAGGTGCAAAAATAAGCCCGCCAAAAAAATATATACCGACAATGTCCCATATTCCCGTATATAGAGGGATAATTTGTAAACATTCCCTGAGACATCCCTAATTACCCTAGGATCATGGTTTGCACATCATTCTCTTCAGAATAGAATTGCCTTTCAGGCGTTACCACTCAAATGTCTCCATCATGTATCTAAGGCGGGAAAATCTCGTGAAAGGGATTTTTTGGTAAAAATATCCCTTTTTCAACTTTTAGCCCCGGTGGACTGAATGTTTGTGCACAATTTCAATCTTCTTGGTGCAAAAATAAGCCCGCAAAAAAAAATACCGAAAATGTCCAAAATTCCCCTATACAGAAGTATATTTTGATAAAAATTCCCTGACACTTCCCTAATTACCCTAGAATCGTGTTTCGCCCATCATTCTCTTCAGAATAGAACTGCCTTTCAGGCGGTACCATTCACATGTCTCCATCATGTATCTAAGGCGGGAAAATCCCGAAGAAAGGGATTTTTTGGTACAAATATCCCTTTTTTCAACTTTTTGCCCCTCTGGATCTCCCCCTGTTTTAACGCAGAAATCTGAAAAATAATCTGGTAAATACTACTCGGTGGACTGAATGTTTGTGCAAAATTTCAATCTTCTACGTGCAAAAATAAGCCCGCCAAAAAATAATGAACATATGCGAAAAAGAAAATATATATTTAAAATTATGACGTCATCACCTCCTATGTCTGGACGCATGAAGGTGTGAAACCATACGTAACGTGTTCTACAATGCCTCTGGACTTGAAAAAAAAACGGACGAAAAAGCTCAAATAGGAGAGTTATAACGCAATGTACCATGAAACAGCCGTACGGTACAAATTATACCATGGGATCCCCTTAGGGTTAAAATGTAATCCTATTGGTAACTATTCAACCATTAAAATCGAACTCGTTACCATGAACACTACCCTACACATAAAAACTTATAAACATACCCTTTAGTAATGTTAAGCTACTATTTTATTTTGCTTTTGTTAGCAATATTCTGTGATTTCTTAACTATTACTTCTTACTTCAAGTAATGGTGCTGTATCATGTCACCCCATAATCAGTGCTCGCAGTTTGATGGAAATTTCTCTAGTGTAGGGAAATTTCGTTGGTAGATTTAGTAGAGAGGAATTTTTCGATAAAATTTGAAAATCCAGGAAAATTCTTGCGCTGAGTGATTGACCAATATAAATCCTTAAATTTTTGTTAATTTGTTTCTGTATTCAAAGTAATATAATTACACTCATTGTTGTCTGGGTGCATTGTGTGTATTTTTTAAGGTGAAGAAAAAGTAAAAAAAAAAAAGCAGCAAAAAGCAAATGAATAAAACAAATGTGGTTGCCACTTGCTTTAATACAGCTAAAATAATCTTTATCAAGGGCACCCATGTTGTGATTTCCAGGGGGGGGGCAAGTATAAGCGACGTTTCAAAAATAGTTTCAAATTTTGCTGTAACTAATGTAAAAATTCTATTGGATTTTCGATATTCTGAAGTACAATTTCCTCTAGTGGGGCGAGCGCCCCACCTTGCCCCCCTGATGGGCGCCCTTGATCTTTATTACATAACCTGTCACAGCAATTAGACACTCAATAAACTATGGAAAATTTGATTTTAAGAAGGGAAAATAATGTGTCAGTCGAGGGTAGGTTTGCCACATTTTAAAATTAGAAAAGCGGGTGACTTTACTGGGAATAAAACCTAAAATAGTACGATCCGAGTCCCGCCACAACATTTACTGTATTTAGTTTTTGCTCCTCTATCATGTCCGATGTCCCACAAAATTCTATTTACTCGAAAACTACTCTGATAATCTTATTTATATTTTAGAAATGTATCTTTCATATTGATAATGTAGCTGACAGAGAGTATCAATATTGAAATTAGGTTATTCATTTTCATATGTTTTATTTATAATAAAAGATTAATAAATAGTGTCGATTTTTTCAAATGTGTTAGCGATTTCACAATTGCGTAGTGCTCGTTGTTATTAATGTAGTACAAAGAATCCCTCATGAGCACAGATATTCCCTCGTTCCCATTTTAGGCGAGATGGAAAAATCTTTTACTTTTACGTGCCATGGATAAAGGAGACGATGATGATGAAAAATGAATGAAATGTTGAGTGAAGAACGTGGGACGAACTGGGAGAACTCCTAGAAAACCCACGCACACAGTGTTTGTCCATCACAAAGGTCACTTGGCACGAACTAGGAAGTAAAGCATTTTCCTCGCACACTAGAGAGGTGAACGCTCTACCACTGAGCCACCGCGGCCCCTTAGGCAAGATGGGAATTCGCATCTCTCCTGAAATGACGGAAATGCTTATCTTGGAGAAATCAGTGGCTGATAAGCTGTTAGGCAAGATAGGGCTATATCACCCAGTCAGATGACCAAACGATGACCATTAGATCTCTATGTGTTGGGTGGGTAAGTGTTTTCGAACACGCTTGTAATGGTCTTTGTGACTCTATAGAATAGGAAAGTATGACTAGATCTTCCATTTTATTTCTGGAATCGTTTCTGTATAAATAACCTAAAATAAATAAGCATCCATTTCTCCAATTATATTGCTCATAATTGGTTATTTATATGAGGTATGTTCAGAAAGTATCGAACCTCTGATTGGCAAAGATATTTATTAATTTGGAAATCCGAAACACTAATCCCTTTCAAAGTAATCTCCTTGGTAATGCACACACTTCTCCTAGCGCTCACACCATTGTTGGAAAGACTTCCGGAACGCAGTTTTTGGAATGGTGAGCAACCATGCCATTGCATTCCGCATGATGTCTTCTCTTGACTCAAATCGGGTCCCTTTTAGCGGCATTTTCAACTTGGGGAAATAACCAAAAGTCACACGGAGCCATGTCTGGTGAGTATGGAGCCTGATGACTACACACAGGAATGTTGTACAGTATTTGGCGACGAAAGCCTGAATCAAATTTCGCGGATACCCTCCTCATGCCCAAATTCTTGTCCAAAATTGAATGTACCGATCCAATTGAATAGTTTCCGCTTGGTATTGCCAAGCTTTTGGCCCAAAAAAAATGCAATATCGTTGCTCATTTTTTTGGGGGGGGGCATTTTACAAAAAAACTGAAATTGACGACCGCCCACTACACGTCGTCACTCGTTGGCCGACTACCAGCGACTGACTGATGCTTTCTGTTGGCGGAAAAAAATTCACGACTGTGCATGAGTGTCCCTTTCTATATTTACACAGATTGAAGACTCCCGTATTTCATTGGTTTACGCGGGACAAAAATAAGGTTCGATACTTTTTGAATACACCTCGTACATCAGTTTTACTTGGTGAAGCCTTTTTTTCTCTTTCTCATATGAATATTATTCTTATTCTATGAACACTCTATAATACAAAGTTACTAAAGTATGCATTCCTGCTGTTCAGTCCGTCTTAACACTTCCACTGCACCCAAACCATGTGTGAAATTACTTGCTTCCTCTTTTATCTACATTACATTGTGTTGTTAGTTAAACTACGATAACCAGTACATTAAAATTTCAACAAGAAAGCTACGCGTAGCTATTCGGTACATATGATAAAATTGTCTGAAGGAAGGAATACCTGATTTTGTGTAAAGCTTATTATATTATTATTATTATTATTATTATTATTATTATTATTATTATTATTATTATTATTATTATTATTATTATTATTATTATTATTATTGAAATTTTAACTTTATTAACAGAAGTCTTCCCAGATGCGGACATCCGCGGATGTATCCGCATCACTATAGGTTTTTGAAAAAATGAAATGCAATCTTTAAGTTTTACGTACCACGGTAATGCCGTGTAGGCTAAAGAAGACAGTGATGATGAGAAATGAATGAAATGGTGGAATGAAGAAAGTAGGAGGAAACGGGAGAACCCCGAGAAAACCCACCACCACGGTGTTTGTCCACCACAAAGTCTACACGGCGCGAGCTGGGATCGAACCAGGGACCCCAAGCACCGGAGATGAACGCTCTACCACTTTAGTTACTGTGTGAATGGCGTATAAAAGTGCTGATATTCGTGAAAAGACAAGAATTTTGGTGACCAGTTTTCTAAACTATTAACCGCTTACCGCATGCCGTGCTATATATGGCACATACTTTTTTTTTTTTTTTTACTCTCACTTTAGCTTTTTTGTGATTTATCAAAGGCACCAAATGACTGTTTTCTCTGCTGTGTCAGATATTGACGTGCATGGATAAGAGATTTTGGTGTCATCTGGCATGTTCTTTGTAAGTGTAATTGTGTCATATATGGCACTTACTTATTTCTCGTCGGAATTAAGTGAAAAACCTAAAATTCAAGTTGCGAAGTAGCTCAAGTGGTAGAGCGTTCGGGAGGTCGTGGGTTCGATTCCCGCTGCCGACCATCCTGACTGAGGTTTTCCAGAGTTTTCCTCAGTCCTTCCAGGCAAATGCTGAAATGGTATCTACTAAACAGGTCCTGGTCGATGCCTTCCCAAATCCTTTACATTGTTATTGTTGTTGTTGTTATATATCCAGTGTAAAATGACCTCTGAGCTGTATCTGGTGATTGTTAAATAAATAAATAAAATAAATAAATAATTCATTTGCCTCTGAGCTGTATCTGGTGATTGTTAAATAAATAAATAAAATAAATAAATAATTCATTTTTCAAGTTCCCATATGAGGATTTCCAATACTGATTATATTCTCGCTAAAAGAAACAAAAATCATGCAAAAAGGGGTTAATTATTTACATATTGTCATTACGCTTTCGGGAGAAATAAGTGTCAAAACAAAATTCAGTTTCAATAATTATATTATCTTCTTTCTGTGTTTTTAAATCCTATAATAAATATAAAGTGATAGTCTGATTTTATGTCAGTTTGTATGAAATGGCTCTTTATTTTTTTGGGGTGGGGGGAGGTCTTTTACCTCCATTTTACCTTTGTATTTTGTACAAAGACTTATGAGTTAGTAAATACAAAGAAACAAGTGAGTTTCGTTTCATAAAGGGAAACTATAGCAGACTTCCAAAGTATGTGAGCTCAATACTCAAAATTAAATGAAAATCTTTGAGTTTAACGTCTCCCAATTATTTCCTTTAAGCTAAGGGATACTATAATTAAAGGAAGTGAACGATGATGGAAGAATTGGTGGAATGGGGAAGTGAGAGGAAACGGGAGTACTCCAAGATAATCCACGGACACGATGTTGTCAACCACAAACTTACTTGTCCGGAGATTGAAGCAGGGACCACACGAACCAGAGGTAAACGCTCTACCACTGAGCTACCTTGCCAGCCAATTACTGGTTTCAATTGAGAAATAAGATCGAAAGTCGAAACATAGAAAATGTTCCTCTGACGCAGAATCCATATATATATATATATATATATATATATATATATATATATATATATATATATATATATATATATATATATATATATATATATAACTGGCTATCCCTCAGTGTTTTTGTTCTATGGTGATAAAGGTTGAAACAAAAAAAAAAAAAAAAGTTAATTTCAACCACTTGTGGCTTGAATACAGAGTTAAGCAAGGTGACCAGACTTTCCGTTTTAGTCGGGACAGTCCCTTTTTTCCAACCGTTGTCCCGTTTTTTCTGATTCTCGAACGGGACGGCTAAATGTCCCGTTTTTAAATAAAAATGACCTAGTTGTCCCGTAATTATTATTCAAAATATAAATCGTTAATGCAAACTTGGAATGAGCATATTTCTCAACTCAACAAAAAATTAAGTAGTATTTGTTTCGGCCTCCGTAGACTAAGAGGTAATGTCACAACAGAGGCCTTAGTTTCGGTGTACTATGCAAAATTCCATTCTTTAATAACTTACGGTATTATTTTTTGGGGTTATTCTACTGAATGTATTAGCACGTTTCGCTTACAAAAGAAAGCACTAAGGGTTGTGTTTGGATTGTCACCAAAATCTTCTTGCAAGCCCATCTTTCGAGGACAAAAAATATTACCATTCCTTGTGCGTATCTATATAAAGTTATCTTGTTTACCGTAAGTAACAAACACTTATTTATTGAAAACAGTAACGTCCATAAATACAATACTCGATTCGTTAATAATTTGCATGTTATCCCCCAAAATTTCTCGTTTTTTCAGAAAAGTGTATATATTAACTGTACAAAAATTTTCAATAAGTTACCTGACTTTCTAAAACAAAACAAATCATATTCTATGTTTAAATCGGATCTTCACGAGGTCTTAGTAGATAAATGTTACTACTCGGTAAATGAGTTTTTTGAAGATAATGTATAAATGTTTTTTTCCTTTGTTAATTATATTATGATTGTATAAGCTTATAAAAGTCATAGTTATGTATGTATTATTTTATCTAAGTTTTTTTTCTATACCATATATGTAATTATTTTGTAATTTTGACAACTGTATGCGTGCTCGAGATTACTCTCATTTGTATGCAAAACAGGCAAATAAATAAATAAATAAATAAACAAATTCTACTCTCTTCCGTACCAACACTCGTTGCTAAGGTTCAGCCGTGTCTAGAACTTCTAAAATTTCAAATGGGAATTGAGTGTTCGTGCTTCAAGTGGGAATTGAGTGGGAATTCTGAGTGTTCAACTAGTTAAAAGAATTGGTGGGTAGAACTTGCAATCGGGAACCATTATTTGTTGCGTGGTACACGTAAAGTTAGAAACGGTGTGTTATCATTTTTACTTGTGTATTTTGTAAATTGAGAACACTGCTGAGTCCCAACTCAGATATGCTCCCCCTCCCCCCGAGTAGCCGATTCGTATGCGTCCCGTTTTCGCAAGTGAAAATTCTGGTCACCTTGGAGTTAAGGGAGAAGATAAAACTTAATTTTGGGACGCTGATAAGATTGCAGAAAACTGCTTTGTGGTATCTCTTACGGGCTTTGTTCTATGACAATCAGCTTTGCTTTATGAAAGCTTTCAGTTCAGTGTCTCACGATTTTATGCCTGTTAGGCTAAGGGAGACGATTACGGCAAGTGAGTGGTGATGAAAGAATTGCCGGGATCAGATTGTGGAAGGAAACATGAATACCCTGAGAAAACTACGAACACGGTATTGTCCATCACAAACTTAATTGGGTGGGGATCGAATCAGGGACCCAACACATCAAAATTAAGAGTTCTACTACTGAACCGCCCCCTAAAGAAACTCTCAAATCCCCAATGTCCACAATAGAATGACAGCAATACGTCAATAATAAGAACAGAAGTATAAATAAAGCCTAGATTAGTGTCGGATCTTGCAGATAAAAACTAAGGCGGTGCGGCGGGGGGGGGGGCAGCCAGGAATCCAAACTGCAATAGATATATCATGAGTTTACTATAAACTTTCAACAAATGTATAAATAGTGGCTTAAATTATTTTTGTAACTCAAAAAACTGGGGAGCTAAGTCCTCCGGCCCCTGGCTACATCTGCCACTGGCCTAGATCAAATTTTGATTTCTGTCTTCGAAAAATAATCTCTCTCTCTCTCTCTCTCTCTCTCTTTTTTTTTTTTTTTTTTTGTATTTTTCTTATTTTATTTCTACAAACACATTAGTTTTATAATCACAGATTGTTACTTAAATAGGTTATGCTTTTGTCATATCATCAAATAGCAAAATTTTACATAGACAAATGATTTTAATTAATTAATTTTTTTTAAATAAACTAAATCTCTTCTTGTTCTTTTTATTCCTGTCTTTTATTTTTAGTATGAAACTTTTGTTTTTGGTATGAAATAAGTATTAAAGTTAAAAACGCAATACATTTGTTTAATATAGAGATTAGTCTTGTTTAAATATTTTAAAATGGACGCAGAAGCGTACACGAGGAGCGATTTACTTTCGATCTGATGACCTTGCACAACGTGCAAACAAGAACATGCGTACAAAGCGCTTTAAAAAGAAAAAAAGAATAAAAATTTCTATTCTTTACTGGTCAATGGTCATATGGCATTTTTTCCTCTCTTTTTCTTCTTGGTTTCCGATGCACAGTTATGTGTGAACGGGTTGCTGCCCTCAATTGTTCTTCCATCATACGGTCGTAAGGCTTGTCATAGCTTATAAAGCGTTTGATGAGTTCGCACGCAAAGAGTGGACACTTCCTCACCTCTGAAAGTAGATCAAAGACCTCCTCGTTTTTTCTCCTTTCCGTCTGTCGTGTTTGACTTGACCGTTGTTAAATTGTGGTATGCGTGGCACGCATACTATACGCTGAGTGAAACTTTATTTCTACACTTAAAGGCAGAATGTCCATAATAATGATTGTGAATAGCAACTGCTATTACAAGTTGTAGCATGGTAATGCAAGAAAGAAGTATTTTACGTATGTAGGCTCGTACGTCTGCCCCTGCCGTTCTTGGTTCGCAGTCTGGAGGTTCTTAAGGGTCTTCACTACTGCGAAATTAAACTACCGCTAATTTTAGAGATTTTCTGTAATAATTTCAAAACAAATAAAAATATTCGAAAAGCAGAAACGTAGTGAACTAGACAATATGATTTTGCATATGATACTGTTATCACAAGTCATCTATCTACTTCCGATTTGCAACAGTAGATGGATTTAGTACTTTTTGCGGATGCTGTAAATAGCGGCATACCAAAAGCAGATAGGTGAACTGTGGTAAAGGTATCATATGCAAAATAGTATTGTCTAGTTCACTACGTTTCTGCTTTTCGAATATTTTTATTTGTTTTAGAGATATTACAGAAAAAACTCTAAAATTAGCGGTAGTTTAATTTCGCTGTATTGAAGATCACACAAGAACGTTCCAGTCACAAGAACGATCATCCTTACAGAGTTTTCCTAAGTCAGCTGAGAGCTGGGGTGGTATCGGTACATTTAAATATAGAACTCCTGGCGCGTTCCCACAAATTTTTGTTGGGAGGAGACCAAACTTTGAGGGGTCCAAAAGTACAAACCCATTGAAGTCTATGTAATGTTGACGTATTGACGTCTATGTAATATTGAATGGGTGTTATTCTGCATCCGAATAGACGATAAATAATTGTAAAATACTTCCATCTATAGTTTCAGAAAAAAATGATTAACCTAGGTTGGTTGTATAAAGGGAAGAAAAAATGAAAAGAAATCTTTGTTTTATTATTTATTTATTTATTTATTGTCAACACAACAGGCTATAGCTCAATTACAATGTTGTAAATTACGCAATGACATGTTCATAACTCTTGATAACATAACTTGAGTTCATAACTCTTGATAACTCATGATAATGGCATTTCTAAATGTCTTAGGTGGCATATCACACATATATCAAATTCATTGTTATTTGAACACATTCTATTATACAAAGTTGTTGTCTTCCAGATTGGTGATTTCATCATTATATTAGTTCTTGATTTCTTGCAGTAATAAAGACCTGTGTTTCTACGTACTTTTAATGTGAAGACATGAAAATTCAATAAAGAAATTAAATCAGGACAATCCAAAATATTTTGCGTTACTTTTTGAATGAATAATAAATCCATCATATGTCGCCTTTGTTCTAGTTTTACGTCCCACCAATATGCCGGTTAGGCTAAAGGCGACGGTGATGATGAGTGAAACGGTGGAATGATAAAAAGTGGGAGAACCCCGAGAAAACTCACGAGCACGGTGTTTGTCCAGCAGAAAGTTCACACGGCGCGAGCTGGGATCGAACCAAGAACGCTATTCACCAGAGGTGAACGCTCTACCACTGAGCCACCGCTCCCTCCCCCTCGTATAAGAGGAAGAGTACAGATTAAGTATAAGATCAAATTTTCATGCTACATCAATCATTTCCGTATTATACAAGTATAGTTTTATTGAGAATGTGTAGAAATATATGTTGAATTAGGAAGTTTTAGGGTGCCCGTATTCGGTGGACTCCCGTGAGTACGCCCCTGGAACTAGCTGTCTCAGTAGCGTTATTTCAGATGCTGCCGGGCAGGGGGAGGGGAAAAGACCGGAATAGAAGCACTTTTCACTTTTTTTTTTTTTAATCGGCCAAGTATTCATATACTTCTGGTCACAAAAAATGGGATTGATTTCCAGAGATTTTAAGTCCAAGAAGTTAAGCCTAGATCCTTACGATCTCGGATCTCCTAACAAGAGAAATCTCGTATTTTCCCTCTATTGTGTTACAGAGGAATGCGCATATTTTCTAATAGAAATAGATTATCTGGACATCGCCTCCAAGTAAGGATTCAGGTGGTATATAGAAAACAATCATAAAATATAACTCCCTAAAAAAATTTAAAAAAACAATAGTGTATAAAAAATTACACCGTAAACAGAACAGTAACAGAAACAAACAAAAAAGGCTTGGTCTAGTGAATAACGTAATGGAGTTTTGCGCTGATGTTTCTTTTTTTTTTAACGTAGTTTAGAATCCTGGCTAGGGAAGTTTTTTTCTGTTTTAAATAAAGAATTGCATTTTACTGACAAAGCGCATTCATTTCTTTAACGCAAGAAATTTATACATATCACAACTATGTGATATATTACATTACAACGTAGATACATATTAAACAAAATTACAACTTCTTCGTGGGAGATCCATATTCGATTCCTGGCGAGAGCTCATGTGGTTTAGGATTGCACGTTAAACAATATGCCCAGGCCTTACATAAAATCGACGAATAGATTTCAGTGTTTATCAAAATTTGAGGCGGCGTCTATTACAGTACATTCCTGTGGTTTTGCTACAGTCAATAGCAGGGGCGCCGATCCTGGGGAGGCCCGGGACTCCTCAAAGCTCATGTAGCCCCCCTCATTGTATTTGTGAATATACAATATTTGGCATAATTTGAACGCAATTTGTCTTAAACTCCTCATATATATGCCGTCTGCATCTAAATGCCCCCCCCCCCAATTTACAGAGAAATCCGCGCCCTTGGTCAATAGTTACTATTTATATAGCGCTTATTATTTTATTGCTATAATCCGTATTTAGGGAAGACATTTATATGCTTGTTGTGTTACATTGCTCTGTATCTGAGTTACGAGAAAGTTAAAAAAAAAAGTGTTGTGAAAAGGATTTTTTAAAAATTGACCAAAAAAAGAAGAAAGTCACTGACCACCAGATCCCTTTTTATGCAATATACCCTGACTTACAACTTCGAAAGACGTACAACATTGTAGAATGCAGTGATGAATGGGTTTTGCCAGCGGGAGGTTTTCTGTTGGCGTTATTTGTTTGCTGTTTTGTGAATCAGGAGGACAGGGACCAAACTTTTGAGATTCTGAAACTGTGCATGAGGAAAACAAAGACAGTTTTAGTTTGTTTCCCTTTCTTTTTACTGTATGTGTTGTATAAGGAAAGGAGTTTCCTACGTTTGAGGAGTGTCTTATTCGGCAATTGCACATGTGCTGTCCAGATTTTTTTCTTAAGAAAACACCAATAAAGCTATCATACTACAATACAGAAAAGAAGGAAACAAAAAGTATATTCGTCCTCATAGTTGTCCATTTTTATTACCGCCCTTTGTGTCTGCACAGACTTTTCAGCAATTTGTCCTTCCCATCATCTTGCGTCGAACACTCAGAGTAAATAGTGAAACTGACTGTGACCGATAACCTTGTTGAAGGAAAATTGGTCTTCGTTTTTCTCTCTCTCTCTCTCTTTTCTTTTTCTTTAGAAGACACACGGGGGGGGGGGGAGCCACAGCACGGTCACTCCTTTCCTTGGGGAAGCAAGTCATGCATTTTACGAGTTTTCAGGTCACTGTGTCCTGCGTGGCCTTTTTCTTTCCATTTCTTTTACACGACCCTGAATGGAAACGAAAATATTGCTTCACTGACAAATAAACAGCTTTATTCCTAATTTTTAACTGGGTAGAACAGGGTTTGAGCCTTCATTTACTAGGATCTGATCTTTCTGTAAAGTAGTTTTTCATTAACCAGGGGTGCCCACAAAGGGGGGCTATGACGCAAACTGCGTCATTGAAATATTTGGGGGGGTTAAAATCTATATAAATATGTTTGAGGGGGTGTAAAAATTAATCGAAAATATTTTTTTCATGGAAGAACACCTACGGATAGACAATTGAGGGGGGTGCGTCATGGACATGAGGGGGGTGAGCACCACTGCATTTACAGTGATGTCATGATTCCATCTCAAGATGCAAAAAGTCCCATTTTGCATCTGAATTTCCACTTTGTATTATTATTACTATTATTAATCGATCAATACTTGGGATACTCGATCGATTGCAAAAAGAAACGCTTCTTGATGTCATGCCGTTTCTACTTTATTGAAATCCGATAGTACTAGTAAATTTCAACCACTTCCGGTTTTCGTAGAGTCTTGGGAGTAATGACTATGTTCTCTTGAATTGATGAATTCATTACTAAAAAAAAAAAAAAAAATCATCTATTATCGCGACAAATGATGAAACTGGAAATGGTTTATTTCTATCGTTTTAGGTTTGAATAGAGGTTTAACAGAAGATTGGGCATATTCTTCGGACGCTGAATCGATTGCAAACAACCGCATCTCGATATATCATCACTTTTGCTTTCCTACCAGTGGCTGATCTAGCCCAGGGCAAGGGGCTAGGCCCACCAGTTTTTCAGTGACAAAAATAATTTAAGCTATTATTTATATGTTTTTGAAAGTGTATCGTAAACTCATGATATACCTATTATAGTCTGGAATCTGGTTGCCCCCCCCCCCAGTTCTTACCTTCTAGATCCGTCTCTGATACCCGTCGACAGACGAATAAACAGATATAAACGTTCTTTAGACTTGCGACACTTAAGCTTAACATAGTTTGGAAATGTTATAATACTACTACTAGTGTAACTATTATTAATACTAATACTTCTAATACCTCTAATAATAATAATAATAATAATAATAATAATAATAATAATAATAATAATAATAATAATAATAATAATAATAATAATAATAATAATAATAATAATAATAATGTCGATAGTTGTGCCGCTGCATACTGGTTACGGAACACTAGAATATTCTGAAATGTCTTCCTTGTTAAGTAAGGCGTGAGAGTAGGATACTGTTTGTTAGTGTGATTTTATTTTCTAGTAAGAAAAGCAAAAATGTATTTAGAAAAAGAAGTGCTTCTTGATACAGTCTGCACAGCTGAATACCCACGTACTCAGCGAAGAAAATCAACGCAAATGCTTCCACGTGAAACTGCAGAGAAAGTAGGTGCCTGGTTACGCTTTTGATCTACACAATTGACATGTTGCAGATTCGATCGGAGTCTCATTCCCACTGACTCTAACATATGGCTCTAAATTATGGATGATTAAAACAATAATAAAAATAAAACTTCAGGTTAGATTGATCAAAATCTGTTTGACACAATTTGTTTTAACTTCAAATACATGTATGTGATTTATTATCTGTCATAACACCCATGATTATTTCAAAGGGCCCGAAGGGAAATTCCCAATGGAGCTACAAAATATCCACCGGGACCATATCTGAATGTGCTCAGGTCCACGTTTCATATAAGGTTGCGAACTGGCCGGTATTTCACCGCCTGGCCGGAAATATTGCTCTTGTTTTAAGTCTTCATCCCGGCGAAATTAAAATACCGCTAATTTTACAGTAATTATGTGATATCTTCAAATAGATAAAACATAATTGAAATATGGAACAAGAGCGCCCTAGACAATATTATTTTGCGTGAGATACCGTTATTACAAGTCATCTAGCGGCTTTCCGTTTTCAGCTGTTTAGAAACGCGAAAATAAATGCCGATTTTCAAAATGGCTCGAAATCGAAAGGAGATAAGTGAATCGTGATAACTGTTTCTCATGTAAAATAATATTGTCTAGAGCGCTCTTGTTCCACATTTCGATTATTTTTTATCTAGTTGAAGATATCGCATAATTACTGTAAAATAAGCGGTATTTTAATTTCGCCGGGGATACAAACTTCTTACCAACCCCTTCATGAACGGAATTCTACAACAGTGCATTTACAAACGCAAATTTCCGCGTTTTTTTTTTAAATATGTCGGCAGTCGCGCTGTTGTAAAAAGTACAACAGTGTTGTTGTTTTTGTTGTAAGTCACTAACTGACTGAACTGACTGAATTGTAACTGACCGAATTTATTGCATGTGTCGTTTGTATTTTTATTTATTTTTACTATTTTGAATGTGACAATGGGATCACAATGTGAATATAAGTCAATAACATCTTTACTGTTATCAATAAGTGTTGTAAAAAGTACAACGCGCGACTGCCCGTGTTACATAGACAGACGCGACTACCGAAAGGTTAACGTAAGAAATTTAATAACAATCAGATTTTATTGTGAAACATTGTTATCAACAATCAGGGCCGGCGGAAGGGAAAAATATCACCCGGGCAAAGAATCCATATGGCGCTCCCTACAACCCATTGGTATTACTGAGTTTAAATTTGCTATGCTACCTTACAGATAGCTGCTTTTAAAGGATAACTCCTTGAACTCTATAACTATAACTATAAGAATCGATTATCAAACTGAGTAAGATCTTAACTTTTGTCAGTTAAATACACAGAGTAAGTTTTGGTAAACGATATACGAAACAATTATTTACACATGAGCATGCAAAATATTCTACGTCACTGATTAGTAAGGCCCGGATTTTTATGTTTTTACATATTTTTTCCTTTGTATGTACGCCGTTGAAAATATGAAATGTTCGCAAATTACGAAGTAAAGAGCCATATAAACCAAAATCACGTTACATATTTTTACATATTTTCAAGTCTGTTACATATTTTCCGTCTACTGTACATATTTTTACATAAATTTAGTTTCCTTGCTCCTTTTCGCTAATTTTCTTTAAATAATACGCAAATAAAAATAGGCCTATATATGGAACAATAACTCAAAAAGTACTTTATTTAATTATCTGTATTTTTTTTCTCTCACTTTGTTCAACCTATTTGCATTGCGGGAAAGCTGGGTTAAAACAAATCATACACCCTACAATATGCAAAGAAACGTCGTCAGTTATCGCTTCCAATCCTGAAAAAAATCTGTTTTTATATATAAAGAAAGAAAACAATATAAGGATTTTTGTGCTTATCGCCTTTGCAAGTAGACGCCACTCGGATGTGTGCCGACAAAACAAACTAAAACGCACACCGTTGACTGGGTCTCTCACTTTTTTTTTGTATGTGCAACCTCTACGGGTGGGGGTGGCGGTGAGAGGGAGGTGATTGGAGCGGCTAGGCTTTATCACTTGTTTCTTAAATCAAATAAAAAATCGCTTTTGTATGACTCGATGGCTACTTCGCCACTTCTTCCTTCAAACAAAGGGAAAAAAGATTCAGTTTCGCGACCGGTTTGTTAGTGTGCAGCTTGTGACCGAGTCAGTTTGTTTCTTGTTTTCAATGATGGCTTCCTCTTTAGCGTCAAAATTGGAATCGTGGATAGCTATGGATGACGCTTATACCACAGACGGTAAAATTGTATTTTGTCAAGTATTCGATAAGAAAGTGGGCTGTTCAATGAAGTCGCAATTGGACTAGAACAGGAAAACAGCTATTCACATGAAAAACAGGGTGTTACAGCGTGCCACAAAGCAAAAACTTTTAACCCAAACAAAACCAGAATATGAAAACAGCAGTGAATTTTACAAAGACCTTGCCAATGCGTTCATAGCAGCAGACATACCGTGGTATAAATTGCAAGTCCCACAGTTCGCGTCCTTTTTGGAAAAATATTACAAGAGACACATTCCTGACGAATCTACTATCCGCAAGAATTATTTGGATGTGTGCTATGAAGATACTATCAAACACATTCGAGCTGAAATTGGTGATTTGCATATATGGTTTGCGATGGATGAAACTACAAACGTATTAGGACGTTTCGTTGCCAATCTGGTAGTAGGAAAGATTGACCCTGATTCTCCATCACGACCATTTCTGATCTGTTCAAAAGTTTTGGACAAAACAAACCATTCCACAGTTGCACGTTTCGTAAATGATGGACTGAGAGTGTTGTGGTCAGAAAGTGTTCCTGCAGAAAAAGTGCTTCTGATGTGTTCTGATGCTGCAGCGTACATGTTAAGAGCTGCCGATGCGCTTAAAGTGTTCTACCCAAACCTCATTCATATGTGCTGTTTGGTCCATGGATTACATCGTGTAGCAGAGGAAGTGCGGATCAACTTCCCTGAAGTCAATGAGTTTGTGTCTTCTACTAAGAAAGTTTTTGTGAAAGCCCCTGGTCGTGAGCAGTGCTACAACAATATGCTACCAAATATGTCGCTACCATCGCAACCTGTACTGGCACGGTGGGGCACCTGGATACAGGCTGTTAACTTCTACAATGAAAATTTTGATGCTGTAAAGTCAGTTGTCACCACATTTCCTGCAGAGTCCAGTGCAGCAGTACGTGATTCTCAAAGTGCGTTCAAAAATCCTGTTGTTCAATGTTCACTAGCGTACATTGCAAGTCATTTCGGGTGGATTGCAAATGTTAGCGAGAAGCTAGAAACAAAATCAATATTTTTTATGTTCAATAATGTGATTTTTTACTTTCTTGATACATATTTTCATTTGTTTCTCTTGAAAATTTGTACGTATCTGTAGGAAGTTATTACAGAAAGATTTTACAGTATATTTATTAGCTAAGAAAATAGCACAGACACAAAATAAACATGAAAAAATATTTTTACATATTTTCATATTTTTAACATATTTCTTACATATTTCATTGATTTTTGTTACATATTTATGTACATATTTCGGTACTTTGTACTACATAAAAATCCGGGCCTTACTGATTAGAAATTTTCCGAACGATTCAAGAAACAACGATTTATATAAAATTAAGATTGATGATGCGATACAGCATTTATTTACACATATATACATAAACAACATTGTTAACTGCCAAAGAGAAGGCCAAGTGACCGTCATATCTGTATTTATGTGACTCCCCAGTTTTCCTGCCGTTGAAAAGCGGAAAGTCCGGGGATTGAACCCAGGAGCACGTAGACATCAGTCCAACGCTTTAACCTCTAGACTATTGAGGCCCTCTACTTAATTAATAGATGAATGCTTGAAATACAGCTAAAGCTGGTTAATACACATCTAACGAGTAAAAGTCTTGTCGCTTTGGTACATGTATCAAGCATCAGTGTTGGTATAGAATGTAATTATTGCTACTTATATCAATGGGGAAAGAACTTTCTTTGAGCCCGAAGTTGCCGCCTATCTGAGAGGCCGCCACCCTACCCACCCCAGCCTGCTACGACGCTACGTGTGTAAACACCTCTTCTCTATTAAACATAATAAAACGAAAATACGTTACGTAATGTAGGCCTACTTACCTGTACTGTGTTGGTATCTTCTGGAATATTTGTTGATTTCTTGCTGGTTTCCTCATTCTCTGGTTCTACGTTTTCATTTCCATTATTGTCTGTTTCAGGAGTACGAAACAATTTCTTTAATGCTGCTGCCTGTTTCTCATTTTCAGACGCTAATTGTGCTCTTCTTTTTCTGTATACATTTCCAGAAGGCTTCTTTTTTTCCGACATTTTGATAAAGAACATATTAACGCAACGATTCGTCTACTAAGGGTCGAAATTCAGGAGACAACAGAACACGCACACCATGAAGCCTGCACTACATGTACATAACTTCTGATTTATAATTTTCTTTCACGAGACATTTGACAGTACAAACAGGACTAATTTCTTTTTGGTTGCCGATAACTCAATATTGTTTGTGTGTATTGTTAGAGCGGCCGACATAGCTTTGTCGCAAGGAGTGCAGTTGTCGGCACCGTGGCGGTTGTAAGTGTCAGAGTGTGTTATTGTTGCTCAAAACTCCCAACTCTCAACAATAGCCTTTAGCTTTGTCAGCGGAGATTTTTTTATAGACAAATAATGTGAAGGGATGAGGTAGTAACCAATGTTGCTACGAAATTTATGAAAAAGTTAATTTTTAGTTCACCGTTTACAATAATATAAATTTAGCAAGGATTTTGGCGCCCCCAAACTCCCCTAAAATTTGGCGCCCCGGGCGGTTGCCCGGCTCGCCCGGCCCTTCCGCCGGTACTGTCAACAATAGAGACAAGTGTATAATTTGTCAAAATTGTGCGGCATAAATATAGCGATAAATTTAAATTGTTTATCGGTTGTTGGCAAATAACTTTTAGGAATTTCGTTAGTAAAAATGATTGTTGCTTTGTTGTTTCACGTCCCTAGCTGCTGCATGCATATGTTAACTTTCCTTAAACTTCCAACTTCCTTCCTTAGGACTTCTAAAGCCATTTTCATTATGGACTTCGTTAAAAGTCTTCTACCACTAATAATAATAATAATAATAATAATAATAATAATAATAATAATAATAATAATAATAATAATAATAATAATAATAATAATATAACGAATACAAGACTACATATATGTCAGACACAGAGCCAGACCTTCTAAAGCCATTTTCTGTAGTTGAAGTCTGAGTTTAAAGAGTAAATTTCATTTTGTAAATCCGAAATTGTCACAAGGATTAATATACTTTTGTTCATCTGTTTCGATATTTTTTAAGAAGTAGCAGTTACTGGTAAATGCAATAAAATGATCAATACCGACTTCAGTTTCTCATTTTTAGCACAATGTATTTATTAACCCTTTTTCTTCTTCTTCTTCTTTTTTAAGGTAATTTTAGGCTTTTAGTCAAGCAGCTACAGTATCAACACTATTGACGCTAGGATCATGGTTCGTACCTCATTTTTTTTTTGTAATGAAGCAGAGTTTCCAACTGCATCAGTCAAATTTCCCTATTATGTACCAAATGCGAGAAATTCCCGCTCAAAGTGGGAAAAGGGATTCTTTGAAGAAGAAACCCTCTTTTATCGCGAATTTCTCCGCTCAGGTATATGATACGCACATGCGAATGGTACAAAAAAAAAAACTTAGCTTCATTGTGAAAATAATGAGGAACGAAGAATGTACGGGGGAAAATAGTTTTGACAGCATTGACGCTATACCCGATTTACCAATTTTCCCTCGATAATACATTTTCAGTTAATTTCTATCCAATCCGCTTCAGCATAAAGACTAATCATTGTGTAGGAACATGAATCGTACCTCGTCTTGTTCGGCATGAATCGGCCTTTTGAACGGTATAACTTGCATATCCCTATCGTGCACCTGAAGGGAGAAAATTCCCCCAAAAGGGAAATTGTTTGTAAAAAATCCCTTTTTTCCAATTTTGGGCCCCTCTGTGCGTCCCGGGTGGTAACGCTCAGCGCCCAAAATATTTCGAAATATACTTCATAGTGTAGGTAATAACTGTACGAAATATCATCTCATATCTTGAAAACTAAGGGCGAGAAAAAAATATTGACCCATGTCCCAACAATACGCATATTCCCCTATAGCATGAAAAAAAACACCGAATTCTAGATAAAAATTTCCTGACACATCCCTAATTGTCGTAGGAACACGAATCATACCTTGTTTTTTTGTAAAACATAAATCGGAATTTCGAGCGGTATAACTTACATATCCGTATCGTGCACCTGAGGGGAGAAAATTCCCCCAAAAGGGATTTTTTTGTAATTTTACAAAACATTCTCTTTTGGGGGAATTTTCTCCATTCAGCTGCATGATACGGATATGTAAGTTATACCGTTCGAATGGCCGATTCATGCCGAAGAGAACGACGTACGATTCATGATTTTAGGATAAATAGTGATAATACTGTAGATACTTTACTAAACTAATTGACTAAAAATGTGTAAATAAAGCAAGAATTCAAACTGGAAAATCTCCTGGCACATTTCTATTTACTCTAGGATCATGATTTGTATCTCGCTTTGTTCCAAATAAGAGTAGGTTTCCAACGGTACGACTTCTAATATGTCTATATGTCCCTGAGTGGAGAAATTTAGAAAAAAGGGAAATTTTCTCATGAAAAATCCCTTTTTCGATTTGGGCGGGATTTTCCCGCTTCTGGTACATAATAGGGAAATTTGAGTGCTATATTTGGAAACTCTCCTTTATAACGAAACCAACGAGGTACAAACTATGTTTCTAAGATTAATAGGAATGCGTCACGAATTTTTTTTAAGTTCTACCCTTTTTAAAAGCCGCCTTCGTTGTTTGTGACGTCACTGCCCCCAGGCATCGTACACGTGACTGCAAAATGCCCATAAAACATGTTCTTTGATGCTTCCATATTTGAATGAATGCGAAAAACCCGGTGTGAAAAGCTTTACTAGAGATTTATAAAGCAAATTTCGAAGGTCGACGCCATGTCCTGTATACAGGCCAAAAACGGGTTAAACTTACTACTGAATGAACTAAGGACATGCAGAATACGGGGCGTAATGCATTTTCTTCCTGTGGATGGGTTCGAACAGGGATATTTCACACCTAGGTCTGTATCATACGGAATTTTGAGGGGCTGCCGGCAATTTTTATTTTCCAGAGTTGGCAACCCTTAGTCTCATGGCCTCTATTAGAGGAACCTAAACTTTAATTTAAAGAACCAACCAACCAACAACCAAACTGCAAAACGGGTTACATAAACCTAGGCAAAAATATTAGTTGTCAGTCAGGTACGGGCGTCGTTAGCTGGGGGAGGTCGTTGGGGACGCGTCCCCCCAGATTTTAGATAAATATATTTTAAGAAACTGTACTACTTTGTATATATAACTTTTGTCCGGAAGAGGATTTTGATTTTGGTTCATCTGATTCCCCCCCCCTCCCGATTTAAAAAGCTAACGACGCCAGTCAGACAGAGTTTTATAGTCACTCATACCAATAGTTGATGTTAGTTGCGCTGTCTCTGACGCCAAGAGTTGTCATAGAGATGTAGAGGAAATTTGTAGGCGAGCCAAAGGCTTAGGGAGAATGACTAGTGACGTTAAACTCAAAACAATCGATTAACCAATTTTAGAAAACTTTAAAATAGATTTTTCATAACAAGGAATACATAATTTGTACCTTTTACCATATATTGTTAGGGTCTAGGATAGGGTGACCAACTGTCCCGTAAAAACGGGATTGTCCTGTTTTTTCACAACCTTTCCCAGTGTCCCGAAAAATTCTCCCGGGACGCCAAAAGGTCCCGTATTTACGTACATTTGGTACAAAAATCCTTTCGAATCGCTAAATTTTCCTAATTTATATTATTTTTTCTAAGCTATGTTATTATATTGGAATATGTCAAATTACTGAGCAACGTCATTACGACGTTTGCGATATTGGATGTGGTAGCTGCACTGTTTTCCCTCCTAGACCTCCCCACTCCGCAAAGAACAGTGCAAGGGCTGAAAGTTTTATGAAGAACAATGTAACCTGTTTTTACTCTCTGTTTGGGCGCATTGAGGCGCTGTCATCAGTACAGTACAGTATTTACGTGATTTGACTTACACACTACGAAAGGGGAACAAAAGTACAGAACTATAAAAGTAAAAGTAAAAAGAAAATCAGTTGTAAGTGAAATAATGTTTAAAAGTAAGAAAATGCAAATAAAAGAAGTTGGAATCCGATGCTGAGACTAATTGTAAGTCCTGTCGTTCACAGGTTTGAGTGTTCATATATTTTTAGTAATGTTTTCAAATATTTCATTTTTTGTTAGCTCCTGATAGTTACTTATCTAATTAATTCCACGACCTTTTCAATAGGTTTTAAAACGAAAAAGTATAAATTTGCCCTTTTTAGTGAGATAAAAAGAGAGAGAGAGAGAGAACGAAGAGGCAATATATATATATATATATACAGTGGCAGATACAAGGGGAGGGCTATAGCCCCCCCCTTGACGCTAATTTATACACTGGATAAAATGGGCTTTAAACCTCCTTTACACTGGATAAAACGGCAAAATGTGGTTTAGCCCCTCCCTTGATCATATCCTGGATCCTGGATCCGCCCCTGTATATATATAAGGGTAAACCTATCCAAAAATAAAAAGGTGTCCCGTTTTTTCTAGTTGACGATTTGGTCATCCTAGTCTAGGAGGTTCAAGTGTGCAGGCAGTGGCGTAGCACACTTCTGCGCCCCCCCCCCCGCAAAGTATAGAGAAGAGGCCCTAGTTGTAAAGCCGACAGGAATAAGGTTGAAGCTCTACTTCTTTAAATCTTTATTCATCGCAAGACTTCGTGGCCACGTATACCTCGCCCCCTCCCCCACACTGCGGGGGTTGCGGGGGCAGCTGCTACGCCACAGTGTGCAGGTCTTGTAGGCAGAATGGAAGAAAGTAGGAATGCTTTCAAAGTTTTAACTGCAAATCCAATCGGAAAACTACCATTAGTAACACTGATATATACTAAATCCTGTTTGATTAGTAAGACCTAGGCGCAGAGACCTTTTGTGAATGCGGCCTTGAAGTACGTGTTCCAAAGGCCATAATTAATGAGTTAGTTAATTTAAAGTAAGTATGAAAACGTCAAGAGTTAATGAGTTCTTAAGTTGTAAGCATACAAGCTAATTGAAATGCGGTTAATTAAATTAAAAGATACGTTTAATTATATTTAAAGATCGTTTTCAAATTTTCACCTTTGGTTTCGTTGTTTGCATTCAGTTGCCCACTTCTTTCTGCAGTTTCGTTCCCTACTTCAGAGACTTTCGTTTTTTTTTTTTTTGTTTTTTTTTTTTAATTAGGATTTGGATGTTTTGTTGCTTGAAATGCCATAAACAAAATAGCCGGACAGAAATAACGTTAAATCCCAGGAATAATGTTCCCACACTAGCTTTGTTGACCTTCAAAGTCAAAGAGGTCAATTAAGGGTGCAGAAAGAGTGAAACCAACTTTACAACAAGAAACGTTTCCCTTCTTCTGACAGTCGATATAGCACGCAGTTTCTGGGTGTAATTTTAATTTATGACATCCCACACCCTCTAGGATTCTTTCAGAACAGAGTTTACGGGGAAAAATTCTCCCCCAGGCAGACAAATTGATTCCAACACAATGCGTTCTTCGTCTTCGGTTTTGGGCATTGGAATTGCAATAAAGTCACCAATAGAATAACTAACGGGAAAAGCTTAATATTCTTACTAAAATGTTATATACCACTACTACTACTACTACTGCTACTATTATTATCATTATTATTATTATTATTATTATTATTATTATTATTATTATTATTATTATTATTAATAATAATAATAATAATAATAATAATAATAATAATAATAATAATAATAATAATAATAATAATAATGGCAGTTATTGTATGGCTAGAGAGTGGCCCCGTGTAACGTAGTCGCTAACGCTTTCACCTTCTGTCTCGGGTTCGATTCCCGCTGGGGGCACTTTTTCAGGCCAGCCATCCTGATTGAGGTTTTCCTCATTCACACCAGACAAATGCCGGGGTGGTACCTAACATAAAGGTCCCAGGCCGCTTCCTTCCTTCCCCAATCCCTTCTTCCTTCCCTTTCCCCGGATAGTGTGCTCCCTGAGGAACGTCATCCCTCAAACGTGACGAGCTAACGTGGTCTTAGATGCCGAAAGCCCAGAAATCTAAATCCTAAATAATAATAATAATAATAATAATAATAATAATAATAATAATAATAATAATAATAATAATAATAATAATAATAATTATTATTATTATTATTATTATTATTATTATTATTATTATTATTATTTTAAAGCAGTTTATTGGCAATAAAAGCTTGACAAGAACAAGTGCGCCAAAAATAATATTACAATAAAATGTTACATCATAATTATAAAACAAACAGTATATACATAAAATAATAATAAATGATAAAAACATCAATGATAAATACATATGAAAGTAAAAAAAAAAAACATACATATAGTATATCAGGAGCGGATTAAGACAGGAGCCAATGGAACGCAGGCTCCGGGGTCCCCAAGCTCAGGAAGCCCCTTAAAACCCTCTGTTTAATACTAAAATATAGCAATCAGGTTATTATATTATAGGCTTCAGACCTATGCTAATTTTTCCCCCGCTCGTTACGCTCGCGGTATCGCTAGATTTAAGTCTTTCCATCAGCAGCATTTAACTGTTAATAACTAAACTAATTATTGTAAACTTGGAGCAAATTAAAATATTACAGCATAGTTCTCGGTGTTTCGATAAGCCTATGAGGCTATGGAAGGCAGCAAAGAAAAATTATGCACTGGAACTTTTCGTAACACAGGGCTTCCTTGAAATAATCGGCTCCAGGGCCCCAAAAGCCTTAATCCGCCCCTGTATATATATATATATATATATATATATATATATATATATATATATATATATAGAGAGAGAGAGAGAGAGAGAGAGAGAGAGAGAGAGAGAGAGAGAGAGACGTAGCATATAGACGAATGTGTTACTTGTAGCATACGCGAAAGTAATTCAATTTATGTTTAGGCTTCAAAAGTTTCATTGAAAAATATTTCATGTGCAGACGTTACTTATTTGTTAGTTACAAATTTTATTTGAAATAAGTTTAATTTATAATCATATAGATCTAACATAAAAACAGCAACGAAATACACAATGTAATGTAAAATAAGTCACACGTAATAAATATGTCATTTTTGGTATGGCAAATAGCCGCCCCCAGAAAATGTATTTACCCCTCCTTTGCCCTTCTAAGAACTTAAAGCTGGCGTCGTCACTGTAACAATATAGTATGGAGTTCTTGCATACTATTCATTGTTGGCGGAAAAATTTATTCTTTTACTTTCTTTTCTCCACATCAAAGGATTGCACCGGAAAGTTTACAGAAATGAAAATAAGCTCTTCATTGTTGCATTGGTATGTTCTCAATGATTTTGCATTGTAAATATCGGCTTTAAAAAATATTAACACAGTATGTTAAACTTTCAGTTAAAGATAATTTTCCAAGAATTGTTGAGTTGAATTTCAGTTTAGCGTCCCTTTCAGCAGCGAGGCTATGTGAGACGTGGACCTACTGATTAACGTGGAATCCGAACCACATGAGCTCCCGCCGGGAATCGAACCCGGGTCTCCCGCGCCAAATCCAAGAATTGTGCTATATATTTTAAATTATGCTTTATGCTTTATTTTCTAAAATTATGCTTTTAAAACTAGTTTCCCAATGTGAGTGCATTTTGACGTTCACCCAGTGTCGTGACTATAGTGCTCTCAAACGGGTCGGGTTGGACCCGACCCGACTCGGATCGGGTCAGTTCGGGTCGGGTTACGGGTCGGGTCGGGTCGGGTCAACTCAGGTCGGGTCAGTCGGGTCATTTCGGGTCGGGTTGTCGGGTCGAGTTATTCGGGTCGGGTCAATCGGGTCAGCTCGGGTCGGGTTGTCGGGTCGGGTTATTCGGGTCGGGTTGTCGGGTCGGGTCAATCGGGTCAGCTCGGGTCGGGTTGGGTTATTCGGGTCGGGTCAACCGGGTCAGCTCGGGTCGGGTTATCGGGTCAGGTCAATCAGATCGGATCACGGTTCGGGTCAGTCGGGTCGGGTCGGGTCATCGGGTCGGGTCAGTCAATTCGGGTCACGGGTCGGGTCGGGTCGGTCTTCAACCCGACCCGACCCGACCCATTGAGAGCACTACTCGTAATCCATGTCACACAATCGACGGTTTAACTGTCGATTTCGATACTTCAACCACTCTTGCTAACACACGTGTACTTGATTGTGGTTCAGCATTCTCAGCATCTTGCAGAGGACCGGTCTACCCTTGCGGGACTTGTCCGCGAGGCTGAACCAAAGGGAAGCTGTCAGTTGATGCAGTACTGGTTTGTTCTTTACACGACAAATTTCCTCCGCTGCAGCTTTTGCAGTTAGTCCTGTTTTCCACAGCTTGAATTGCAATTTGGTCCTCAATATGTTGCCCTTTTTGACCTTACGGGAACACTGGCTCATATAATCGCAGTTCTCATTCTTGATATTTGAGCATTTGAGATTAAGGAATAAAGGCCTACATCTTGTTCTGAGAGATCGTATGTTTAATCCTGTAGCAGTAGGAATTTCTAAAAATAAAGAAACTTAAAATAAAATTTACCGTTCCCCACCCCACCATTAATCGTGTGGTATGTACAGAGTTAAGCAAGTTTTTTTTTTAATAGGTCAATTGTTTTTGACCGTAAAATCTGTATCCAACAACCAGGAGCGTCATTTCAGATTTTGCTTGGGGGGGCAAGACCCCTTGATATAAGTAAAATTTCGTGTTTTTCACTCGTTTTCTACTATTTTATTGATAAAATCTATATAAATCTCAAACTCAGGGGGGCAATTGCCCCTCCCGGCCCCCCTTAAATGACGACCCTGTCAACAACATCTCCCTTCCAGCTACGTGTGTATTTGTATGTGTGAGTTTATGACTTGGTACAACAAATGTTTTTTTTTTTTTTTTTCGAACTCGAAATATTTTAACAACCGGTTCTAGCGAACCGGCTAAATAGCACCACTGCGTAAAACCCCTTCCTAAGCCCTTGTCAGACTTCGTAACGCACGGTTGAACCCCCTTCCCCCTTTGCCGCGTTACATAATATGTGGACGACCCCCTAAATCAAATGCAAAAATGTCTGTGTTTCAAAAAACGAAAAGAAGTAGTAAATGCGATTTGATTTATGCAGTAGATTGAGGCGGGGTACATGGCAGAAGAAAAATATTTAGTGCAATTACTTAATAACAGGCTTTTATTTACAAAAACATTTTGTTGTATATAAAGGCAGTGCGTAGGGGGAGAGTGCATAGTAACAGCATTTTGCTGATTGTTCCATTATAATCATTAATATACGGTAATACCCCCGTTCAAATAAATGTTTCCTACTTATCATCCTTACACCAAAAGTTGACGGTGGTTAGTAAAACTAAATCTTGGTATTTTTTTTAAAAAAAGGACATTAATTTGTTTCAAGTATATTTTCTTACACAAATGTAGTACTGTTTCTATACTTTATACTGTTTCTTTACTTTAGAATGTTAATATGCATTTCCCTCAAAAGAGGATGCTAACTCCTAATTGAGGTTTAGGTAATACCTGCCTCCTAGTGAAGGTTTAGAGAACTACGTCCAGTTTCCTGATTACTTACCTGTTCATTCCCAGCAGTCGGATGTATCACGACCCTCGGAAGAAAGAAGGCCGTGGCTGTATCCGCATCCAATATCTGGTTTTTACCTGCAATATAGAACTAGCAGAATCTTAAAAACCGTAGTGGGTGGTAATCGGAACTGTCCGAACAATCATATCCTCTTACTAGTGACATTGTAACTTATGTTCAACGACGTTGCCATAGCTTTGGTCCCCATTACACTGGATTAATGGCTTACACATGTGAGTTCTTTCTTTCTATATAGAGAAGGGGAAAATAAACAAACACTGACCAACTTGCCTGCATATATAGATCATTTCTTCTCAATGGATAAAGAAATATTCTGTTGAAAGCAGGTTGAAAGTGTCAAATAACAAAGCAACATCAAGCACTTGGAGTTTACAGACTACTTTTTTCTTCGCCAAAACATTTTAGACATTCCATTCCTTATTCATGTGACGGAGAAGATCAGCTTTTGCTCACCCCCTATTTTCGCCGAGAGCTGCCGTCCAGTTCGAATTTTGTTCCTCTCCAAAGGAAGAAGGAAGATTTTTCCACTCAAAGTGTCAAATAACAAAACAACACAAACCATTCGGAGTTTCTACGCTACTTTTTTTCTTTTTCGCCAAAACCTTTCTCAAGTGTCAGAGAGGAATACGCACTCCTCTGGTCGAGAATTGTCAGCTAGCTAGAATTTCTTGGCAACACCGGATTTCGGAAAAAATATCTGTTTCACTACCATGTAGTAGGAGGAAAAGGTTAATAGGTCAATTTTCCATACCTCCCTCCAAGGTTTTTAAGATGTTACAAAAAGTTTAGTAGTGGTAGTAGTAGTAGTCTCGTTCGGATGGGTGCCTTTAATATGCATACATATTTTCTCTATCTGTTTTAGTGTCTTCTGTATTTGATGAAATGAAATATTTAAGTTTTACGTCCCAGGCTTATGCCGGCTAGGTTAGAGAAGACGGTGATGATGAGAGAAATGAATGAAATGGTGGAATGAAGAAAGTGGGGAAAAACTGGAGAAACCCGAGAAAACTCACGCACATGGTTTTGTCCACCACAAAGCTCACTTGGTGCGAGCTGGGATCGAACCAAGGACCCGATACCAGAGGCGTAAGCTTTACCACTGAGCCACCGCGGCCCCTATATATTTGTTGATTTCCTGTGTTTCTCCATGCTTTTTTGTATTTAGTTATGTACAGTATTTGTTTTTGTATGTCAGTTCTTTTGTAAACTTTATATGCAAATCATTTGTATTATATTTTTGTAATGTATTGTATGTATTTTACATTATTTGTATGTATTTATATTATTTATTACATATACTACAGGGCAGGGGTGGACTGGCTATGTAAAAAGGGCGCGGTCACGTACTCTGGGAGGGCGCCGTCTATCCGAGGCTTCCGCTTGTATCGAATACCCTTTCCTATTAAAAGGAAGTGCCGGGGGGCTTCACCCGGAAAATTAGTACACAAAAAACAACAAAAGATTAAGTAGCTATTGCAGTTAATCACGATAGAATTATACAAATTCAATATTTTCATAAACAAACAAAGAGACTTTGAGTACTAAATATATTAGGCCTATATAAATCTGCACACTTTAACTTAGACTACAAAATTCACACCAGTTCACAGTGGTTCAGGACGAGCAAAAAGCTGGTCAAAACCCAATTTTTGAAAATTGCGTTAGAAGGACACTGGTTTAGTGTATGGGTTACGAAATATCCATAGTTTATTATATACAAATAATGAACACGAGTAACATGTAACGTGTAAGTTAGAAAGGGTGAAAGTTAACCATTGTGGACATATCTATGAAATAGCTGCCAAATAGAGTATTTGCCATTCAAGTTCATGGCTTGGTATCTGAGAATATGTGGTCACAAGAAACATGTGTTGTATATGGTACCAACATACCTCTCAAGCACTGCAACTGTCCAAAGTGGCTATGCAGTATCTTCCATATCTACGTTTCCTCGAACAAAATATGTTAATATGACAAAATCTAATTTGCTTTAGCAAAAGGTCCACAAAACTACAGAGATTTAGTATAGTGCCCAGCGTTCCCCAGCAGAGTTATTGAAATGGCCTGAAAGAATAATCTATGATGAATTGGTTTTCAGGAAGTTTAGGTGCGAATATGTGCGAATTCGTGAAATACGTGTTCCTTTGTGATTGTGTGTGGTGACAGGACAATGAAATTAATTATTCCTACTTTTTACGTGCAAGACATCTATAGTTCATAATGATGCTGAGACGCATCCAGGTCAATGCGAAAATGAGAGAAATGTAAGGACGTTGTCAAAGGGAGCAAACACAGCATGTCCAGACCTGAGTTTTGACGTAATTGGACCTTTGTGATCACCCAACCCACGTTAGTGAAGACATTCGACGAATTGTTTCCAGGTTTTGCAGCCAAGTGTACCAAAAACTGTGTAAGAGTGGCAGAAATCATGACATTTCCTAAAGACACATACAGAATTTCTTGATGAAGAACTGACATTTAAATTCCGGAGACAGATGGAACGTCGATCAAATCCTGATGGTTGTCCACCGAAGGATCTCAGAGAATTTATTGACAGAACTAAACGGAGGAAAGCGGAAGATTTACGCACATCTGGAAGTTCGTCGGAACTGGCTTTGCTGCCAAAATGAGGCTTCGGGTATCAGAACAAGATGCAGAAAAAGTACTTCGTGAGGTGACAGAAACAACTTCGAAAGGTTCGGAAGATGAGACAAGCATTTATGAGCGCAAAGGACCAGAGAATTTTACTCAAACCGTGCACCAAACAAGAGGCGCTTGCATTGCTTCTCGATCGTAAGTTAACCAAAAGCCAATACAACTGTCTACATCTTGGTGCCAAGCAGGCAACGCAGACATTTATCCAAGTTATCACCAATTACTCGAGGCTAAGAAAATTGTTACCCGTCAGATGAGAGTATTACTGTTTCAGATGTCAGTGCAGAAATCAAATCGCAAGCTTTATTCTAGAAAAAAGTCGAACGAGTCCAGTGCATCGAACAGCAGATTCAAGATCACCTATCAACTGTAAATGTCAGTGGATTCCAATTTACTGTGCATCACGAGCTCATTCTCACTATGGTAGATGAAAAAGTTGTAATGCACTCCTGAACAACAAATTTCCTCAAAAGTGTTATATTTCCAAAGCATCTCTCAAAGAAATTAACGATTTAGAGAGAGTTTCTATGAAAGACATAGACGCATCAACATTTCTCTTTGGATTGTCAGTGTTACATGCGTACATACGATTTTTTGAGTGCCTCCTTTATATTGCATATAGACTCGATTTCAAGATATGGCAAGTTTGAAAGAAGCACAAGGAACTATTGAAATCACGAAAACATGAGATTCGGGAGCAGTTTAGAGCAAAAATAGGCCTTAATGTGATAGACCCAAAGCAGAAGACAGTGAAACAAGCAAGGATGGGAACACTGCTAGGAGATGTTTTGCGGACTCACACCGATCGTCGCAAATAATGGGGATTTCTGAACAACTAATTACACGTTTTTCGGTGATACTATCTGTAATCAATTCTGGACTCGATATTAATCCCAACGCTTTTGACAGTTATGCACTGAAGACAGACAAACTCTTTGTTCATCTTTACAGTTAGTTCTATGTGTCTGCTAGTGTCCATAAAATTCTTGTTCATGGATCAGCTACAGAATGCCATCTTACCAATAGGTCAAATTCTGAAGCACGGAATAAAGACTTACGAACATTTCGGGAAGATAACTCACGCAAATTCTCTTGCACTATTACGAATCAGAATATACTGCATATGCTCCTTATTAATTCTGATCCCTTTCTTTCGCGTATTAGGCACATGGCTACCGAAAAAAAAAGACGTTGCTTGTCAAATGAGGATGACTGCTGTTAAAGACGTCGAAGCGTGGAGCAGAAGGAGCCAACGCGGCGTCCACCAAACAAAAGAATGAAGGCATTCCATTTTTATTCAGCGATATTGACAGTGACAGTGATTATTGACGTACAAATGTGGTTTACAAAATCAATCCTCGTTTTTCATTTATGTGTGTCAGTGTAATGAAGATTTGTGTGTATGAGTGTAGTGCAGATTTATATGTGTGAGTGTACTGACGTAATGCATACCAATACGCAGTACTTTATCAGTATTTACAAACATTTCCTACTAACTCTCTCCTGCACATAAGGCTAGTGCAACCGAATGATGAACGTGTTCATTAATTCTTAGTACTATAAATATATAGTTTTCACATATTTGAGTCATTAGAAGCATTTTGTACATTGTTATAAACGGTTATAGGTTTTGGCCAGGTTTTTGCTCGTTCTGAACCACTGTGCAGTTGTTTAAATTCTTCGGCTACATTTGTTAACAGCCTAATTATAACTGAAGATTTGAGTTAAGTTTGAGGCTTATGCTATTTTTCATACTTCTGTCCATCATAACATTAACTTATTTTTCATCTATTTTTAAAACCGTTGATAAAAAGTATACATGAAACATTAACTACAAATTAACAAAAGTAAATTTAGACTCATATACATACCTAACGAAAAAAGAAATTCAAAAACAAAACTGGAAAATGAAAGTAAAATCACTGCTTCATGCTTGAAGGAGCCTTCGCATCTCCTTGCTTTTATCACGCATTTTGTCAATAATAATATTGTTGTCTTTTTTGGTCAGAATGTCTCTTTCTGAGTTTATCAAGAACAATGATTCCAGATGTTCATCTGTAAGTCTTGAACGGAGTCTTGTTTTTATGTATCTGAGCTTTGAAAATGCTCTCTCACAGGACACTTGTGTTGCCGGTAATGTAAGGGGATACTTATAAACTTTGAATAAATCTGTGTAGAGTCTTAAGTACATATTGTACTGCAGAATCACATTGAAGGTGCACTTGAAGCAAGAATTTGCACTCCACTCCATCACATTTTATAGACCTTAAATCCACAATATCGTCAGTCGGCCCCAAATATTCCTCCTCATCCTCCATGAAATCTTCAGAAAACTTGTCCTCTTCAATCAAATCTTCAATCGTACGAACCTCAACAGCTTCTTGATTCTTTTCTTGGTTTTCATAAGGGGATTTTGAAAACTCTTCCCAAATTGATGAAAACGAAAGAAGCTCTTCTTTAAGTTTTCCCTCTTCACAATCAGGAATTAGTTCAGTGACAACGAAGCCAGACTTAAACTCTTGAACTTCTTAGGATCAAAATACTCTAAATCTAAGTATAAGCTTTGATTTTCAGCAAGTCGTTCCTGCATGCTGTTAGAAATTTGGTCTAGAACACAGTTGAAAACGGTTACTTAAAATCTGTATTTACGGTCTTCAATTACTTCATCAGAAGCTGATTCCCCTGCCATTTTCTTTCTTTTTCTACATCTTAACTCAGGCATTTCTGTTTCTATAATAACTTGTTCTAGACTAGGAACATCTGAAATGAGTCCTTCAATACTATTTGACATTTCAGTTGCAAAGTGTTCTGCTGCTTTGTAGACTTTATCAAACTGGTCCCTAGCTTCTTTCAACTTATTTTGTGTTGAGGATATCAGGCGCCATGCTTGGACATGGTCTAAGTTTTTTGTTTGCAAGTAGTCTGATAAAGGTGTGGTATGGTGAAAAATCAATAAAAATATCATAGCCACAATGGTAGTCTTAAAGGAGTACAACTTTTGAATAAGAGACATTGCATCATGTCTGACTTTGGAATTGAATTCTTGCGAATTGCCAATCACACTTAAAGCTGCTACGAGTTCCACATATACTGGTTTTGATTTTCTTGGTCTGGCATCCTTTGAGTCGGGTGCCCAGTAATGAAAGTGTCCAAATATTTTTACAGCAGCGTTGCTTTTACTTCTCCATCGAGTTATCCCAATAGCCTCAAGACGGACGCTTGGGTTTTGTTCCAATACACCTCAAGTCGTTTCTGGGATTCTTTCAAAATATCTGAATTTCTGGAGAAGCTCAAAGAAAGATATATAAACACCCAAACTCGGCCAGAGGGCAAGGCCGTAGGCCGAGTAAAGATTGGATCTGGGGGCGGAGCAGTGGGGATGAGAGTGTTGATATATAAAAATGATCCAAAATGACTGATATTAGAGTCAAATCTATAAATTTCAGGGTCCCTAAGATCATTATAATGACATTCCCAAAGCCAAAAACAGAAAGAGCGAGGCCGTAGGCCGAACAAATACTGGAATTTGGGGCGGAGCGTGGGGTTGGTAACGGTGATATGTAAAAATCGTCCTAAATGACCGATATTAGAGTCAAATTTATATATTTAGGGGTAAATAAAATATCATTAATAGCATTCCCATGCCGAAAATAGAAAGAGCGAGGCGCAGGCCGAGCAAATACTGGGGTCTGGGGTGGAGCCCTAGCTGGCCTAAGGCTAGCGAATTTATAAAATAATTATGCATGTAGCTTTGTTGTTGTTTTTTAATGTGTTCAGAGAAGAAACTGTGAGCCTTCCCGAGGCTAAGACGGGTCTTAGCCCCTCCCGAGGAGGGCGCAAAGGCACTGATGTAAGGAGGGCGCAGCGGCCATCGGGCCGGTACTTGATTATGGCCAGTCCACCCCTGTATATATATATATATATATGTGTGTGTGTGTGTGTGTGTGAGTGTGTGTGTGTGTGTGTGTAGAGAGAGAGAGAGAGAGAGAGAGCCAGAGAGAGAATTTACGAGGAGCTGCTGAAAATGTCGTAGTCCAATCCAGAAGGAGTGTAGATACTAGGTAGAAAAATGAAACCGTACTTTAGAAAAACATATCTCTGTATGTACAAATATAAATTTTCATATTAATAATGAAATTCTTATTGTTTCTCAGGCCTCTGAAGTGATTGTGTGTGCCCAAACAGATAATTTCACGAACATCCAGATCCTTACTGTTATAACATTTTTGTTCCACCAAGGAAAGTCACCGAAGTAAATTAATTAGGAAATCAGTGAAACACCGCGGGACTCTCCTCCGTTATATATAGTGTTGAAGAAGTAATTGGCTTAGTATAAACGTAGCAATTTCTCAACAAATTATGCTTTACATCGAGGATGATTAAAAGCAATGACTCTTCCTGGAATCATGGATGCAATTTGTGACATTATTCTTGAAAATTGCAGCATTTCAGCCAGTGGTGGATATAGACCGGGGCCGGAGGGCCTAGGCCACCCCAGTTTTTTTGTGACAAAAATAATTTAAGCTATTTATATTTATTATAGTCTGAGGTCTGCACCCCGCTTTCTCAGTTTTTACCTTTTCAGCAAAACTTGTGTCAGGGATTCTGGGCATTTCTTTGGAACTCGTCGGTAGCATAATTCAGAATGGCTTGGGTATGCGCAAGTTCTCGGCATAATGGGTTCCCAAAATATATGTCAGGAGAATAAAAGGGTAACAGCATTAAGAGAAGTATTCTTCCAATTTGACCGTAATGCTGATCAATTTCACTGACGAATAGTAACCATAGATGAAATATGGTTGTACCACTATGATCCTGAATCGGAACAACAGTCAATGGAGTAGTAGCACTCATTTCTCCATCGCCCCAAGAAGTTCAAGACACAGAAGTAGGTTGAGAAACTGTTTGGAACATTCTTCTGGTATAAGTATGGAGTGGTAGACTACCTCTTCAATGGTCAGATATTTAATCCAGAATCTCTACATTACTTACAAAACTGAAAGAAAAATTCAAAGTTCAACGCTGCGGAAAATGAAAAGAAAGGAATTCTGTTCCTTCAGGAGAATACACCTGTCCATCAAGCCCCTGCGAACATAACTGACATTGCATAATCTAGGATTTCAATGTCTAGATCATCATTCTTATTCCGCAGATTTAGCTCCGTCTAACTATTACGTGTACTTATTTCCCAAACTTAAATAACACTTGAAAGATGCCATTTTAGATCTGATAGGGGTAGTGCTACGAACAGTGGTGCGAGGAAATCTAGATATTTTTAACTTTTCTGCAAAAGCTGGAGCACTGTACAAGGTAGTATATTGACTCTCGGGGGAAGAGAA